>NC_045542.1:1111105-1376105 GCF_009769535.1 Thamnophis elegans | reverse complement strand
GTCACGGCATTAGGAAGGTTGAGACCCACTGTTTTAGGAGGAAGTTTGGGTATCCAAGTTGCAAGGCCATAAATATTTGTTCTCGGAATTCATTCAGAAGGACCTTCAGCTAAGAATTGTACAGTTCTGTCTGAGTCTAATTCAGATAGATTTGTCAAGCAATAACAGCTTTACAAATCTTCATGCATAAAGATATTAGATATATTCGATGCCTGTGTGAATGCTACGTGTGCAATGTGAAATTAATTTCATAGTTAGGATTTTTTTCTCCTACAAATGAGCTTAATTAGCAATAGCAATAGCCGTTAGACTTATATACCGCTTCATAGGGCTTCCAGCCCTCTCTAAGCGGTTTACAGAGTCAGCATATCGCCCCCAACAACAATCCGGGTCCTCATTTTACCCACCTCGGAAGGATGGAAGGCTGAGTCAACCCTGAGCCGGTGAGATTTGAACCGCCGAACTGCAGAACTGCAGTCAGCTGAAGTAGCCTGCAGTGCTGCACTCTAACCACTGCGCCACCTCGGCTCTAATTAACAAAAGATAATGTCTCAATTAAAAAAAAAACCCTCAGTATTTAAGACCCCAGAGAGAAACATGTTCTCTCTGTCAGGGAAATTTGATGTCATACATAAAAAAAATTCTTAAACGTGTCCAGGAAAATAATAAGGTAATGCTAAATAAAACATATATTTAAGAGGATTTTTGGATACAACACAATTTTATGCAAGATTCTTGGCTAATTTCCTAATCTTTTCATTGCCAACAAGGTTTTCTATCAAAGTCCTTTGTAAGACTGGTGCTTAAGCTATGCATAGGACACGGGCATGAAATTTAAAAAGAAGGATGTATTCTTCTGCAGTACAGCTATAAAGACTTTTATTTTCATGACTCAGTATAGGGACATCAAGGACTGATGCTATATTGCTCTGGCTAGAAAGAGGAAATAGCAATTCCTGACTCCCACCAGAAAATTATTAATTAAAGGGTCAATAGCTAGAAGAAATTCAATAGGCTTTAGCAATCCCTCATTGGCAAGGTTTTAAAAGAACAGGCATTCAGACTGAAAGCACTTGATAGACTGCATAAACTAATTGCATTTATAAATATGATTTTTCTGTTAATCTGAGCAAAGTCAAAACCAGTAATTGCAACAGAGACTAATTTTAACAACTGTACTATGTCACAAGTAATACAATATACATGCAGAATTCTAATTTTTTTGTTTTATCTTTGTTAATTTTAAGGCCTGAAGACAGTATTGAAATGAACATCTCCAGCTCCAGATAAAACTTATGTTCTTTTATTAGTTGTTTTTTTAAAGTAACCAACTTTTTGTTTACTACACCTATTGTTTTTAGAAGCTATTTTCGGATTATTCCTGAAGAGTTCTAAAAAATAAAGACATTGTATTCAAATAGAATAACTTTGACATGTGACTTTTAGTCTATATTCTTGTAACTGAGCAGTTACTAATAGCTTCGATCAAAATTTCTCCCAACTTATAGACATTAATGCTTCAAAAAAGAAAGACCAATGTTCTGAAAACATTTTCATCATTAAAAATGTAATAACTTATCTGAATTTATTCCACCAATGTAAAAAGCAATGTTTATGATTTCTATACATTATCCTTTAACTATTTCGTGGATATAGGTACCCAATCCATTTTTTACCCCGTTTCCCCGAAAATAAGACCTCCCCAGATAATAAGCCCAATCGGGCTTTTGAGAGCATGCACTAAAATGAGCCCTTCCCCAAAAATAAGTCTTTCCCCAAAATATTGCAACACAGCAGCAGCCATGAGGTGACCAGGCTCACTGACTCCTGCACCTCAAAAATAATAAGACCTCCTTGAAAAATAAGGCCAAGCACTTATTTGGGGGGGGGGGGGATAAGACCCTGTCTTATTTTTGGGAAAACATGGTAGGACTCAACTGTTCTCTATTTGCTTTCATTTTCATCTTATTTTCCTTTTCTTTCATAGAGTCCATTTTCATAATTGCCATTTGTACTTTGAGTGGTACATTTAGATAATTAACTGTGGGCGATTCCATTGCTCACATAGCATTGCCTATTTTTTTTCAAAGTTCAAAATCTGCTTCCGCTGCTACACTTGGAAGCATTCATTTCTTCCATGACGGAATCTCTCCAAAGTAGGATTTTTTAAAACTGAGATTGATTCCTGGAACCATGAGATTCTGCAAGAAAGATGTTCCATGTAAGAATACAGGCCAAAACAATAAATAAATAAATATCAAAACAAAACCCCAACCCCTAAAAAGGCCATTTGAGCAGTCAGAGATATCCATACTAATTTTTAGGGAAAGGTAATCATATCACAGTCATTGAACATTGATTGGTCTGATTAAAACATTAGCCTCCCAAATAATTGTGGAATTCAAGTTTTCATTTTTTTGTACATTGGAAAAATGCACAGTGCATGTACAATAAATCATTTGTTTTTACATTTATGTGTGCAGGTAGTTTCTGATACAGTAGGTGGAACATTCATTTTTGGAAATTTAAATTGCTGTAACATGTACATTTTCATAAAGGAATTAAATAAGCACATATTTTTATTGCCATTTTTCTATCATTCGAGCTCTGCCTCTTGACCAGAGGTTCCAAGTATTAAACAAATCAAAACATTTTTCAGCTTGAAAAGAGATGGAACAACTTTGCTCCCGTATTTTTTCTCTGAGCCTCAGAGCTCCTAAATCCTTCCAATCTTGGTTCATTGATTTATTTAGAATAACCGAAGTGTGCGTCTGCCAGTGTATTCCTGTATTGCCTCTTTCTTGCTATTTATTTATTGGCATGTACACTGAATTATTGTCTTTAACTCTCTGCCAAAATTAAATACTATGAAAGATTTCCAGAAGAATAATACTTTAATCCAGAGGCAAGGATTGGACTTTCACCACACTATTAATATTTTGTTAGGATTTGTCATTAAATATGGATTAATGCCAAATTATATACTTGTTAATTTGAGAAAAATGAATTTCAACAAATGTAGAATCAGGTGCAGTGCAGAATAACAAAATTGACAATGAAGGGAGTCTGAATGCTTTCTGAATGCGCTGTATAAATACACACTTTGAGAAATGCACTTTAAAAACTTATTTGCTTCATCCAATCTTTTGAGCCAAAAGATTTATTCATTCACACTACCAGTCCAATTACAACCTTCAGGAAGACATTAGGAATGATGGTGGTATTTGATGTCGCAGAAAAATACATTTTGATCATAAATTTGCCTATTTAAAATGCAGCGCCAACCACCATCACCACAACCTGATTCCATAGATTCTAACATGGTGATCCAATTAAAATAGTGTTCTTATTAATTTTCAGTATTTAATCATCATGGTTCACTTTTGGAAAAGTACATAGTTGATTAAGCTCCAGAAAAAGTATCAGTATATATTGGTGGGTCAGCTTTCAAAATTTGCTACTACTTCAGCTTATGCAATTTCTTCACTAGCTATTATCTAATCAATACTGTGGTTTTATAACGTGGTCAGGTCCTTCCAGTGAAGATAATTAATTAAGAAATATAACCTTTTTAGAGTAACTTTACCTAGCCTAACCCAATTTTCTTCCTTGCAGATCTGGACCCACTCATTCTGATTCTCTCTGCCATTTTAATTGTGATTATCTTGCTTTTGGCTTTCATCACCCTGATGTCGAACCGCAGGTACATTTCTGCCACATTGAGAAACTAGTATTCTTCTCCCACTGAAATTAATCCAATGGATATTCTCCTCCTTTATTCCAGAATTATAGACAATGTAAGAGCATTTCTAGACTTAGCTGTAGTACAGGTAGCGCTTAACTTATGATCCCAAAACTTCGGTTGCTGAGCAAGGCAGTTGTTAAGTGAGTTTTGTCCTATTTTATGACCATCTTTGCGGTAGTTCTTAAGTTCTCACTTGACCCCAGAACCGTGCAGCTGCCATAAACATGTCAGTTACTAAGTGCCCAAATTTTGATCACATGACCATGGGGATGCTACAATGGTCTTAAGTGTGAAAAATGGCCATTTTTTCCCAGTATCATTCTAACGTCGAATGGTCGCTAAACGTATGGTTTTATGGCGTAGACTATCTGTACTAAGCATGAAGGGTGGGAAGAAGTGCTTTCATGTTTATTTTAAATAGTGTTCTTCTGTCCTCCTATTTTTCACCAGATTTTTGAAAAAGAAGATCTGGCCTGTGATACCCTCCCCGGAGCATGAATTCAAAGACCTTTTCACCATCTACAAAGGCAACTTCCAGGTATTGCTCCGTCTGCCCTCCCGAATTACTTTCTCCTAGTTTCTCCTTCCTACACCAAAGTGGTTCATTGTAGTGGTGTCCTTAAGAACACTCAAGTTACATTCTCAATTCTAAATTAAGGAATAATTGGTGGCCAAACACTTTCAATCAGAGGGTATCAAAAAGGATAATTGAGAATAAGCATTTAAAATAATTTAAATGGGGCAAGGAATTTGGAAATTTTAAGGCGCTAAAATTGATCCATGTGGCATTAGCATGTTACGGGAAATCCTCCAACATGTAGAGAGCAATATCTACAATACAAATGCGTATGAACGTATGTTTTAATGTATTTTTTTCATCAGAGTCAACAAAATGGACTCTGATGAAAAAATACATTAAAATATATGTTCATGTGCATGCATTTGATGCCAGCACATTGGAGTGAAACTGTACACTCATAAAATATATTCCCTTTGTATGGAAATCTGAAAAATGACAAGGACTAACAATAGGTTTAAAACACACTTCTTCTAATGTCCCATTATCCAAACTGGGATCCAGATTCGCTGGAAATCAAGGACCATGTCTGAAAAATAAAACCTATTAAAGCATGTGCAAATATTTGATTAATATACAGAATAAGAATGGTCTGGACCACTTGGTATGTTTCCCAATAGTGCCACACTCTCTAAAAAGAATTAAGCATTTGAAACTTTTCAACAATAATTGCTAACGTATTCGATAAGCCATTAATGACCTATTTAGAACAGACAATAGTACATACAAGACAGTGAAAGCTATTTAAAATGAGGTCTCTTAAGGATAAGGCATAGGAGTCGGGCATTACATATTTTCACCTGGGCCACCTGTTTTACAAGCGTATTTGTGGGGCCAAAGAATCCTAATGAAAAATAAATAATTTGGCACCCTATGGGAAAATGAAGGTGGGGACGTAGCAGCTCTGTTGAATGTTCAGGATTCAACATATTCTTGTTGTTGCTATTAAGCAGCTGAACAAAGCTAGCTTGATATAAAATGTTTGGAAACAGGAATGTTTATGCAATAAAGTGAAAAACCAAAGAAATTCATATAATGGGATACAGGAAAAGGAAATACAAAGACACTGGTGAGAAAATTAACTTAAAAGGGGGAGAGAAGGGGACGTTCCATATCCTGTTCCTTGACGTAGAAATTTCCTTTTTCGCAGTTGTGGTTGGGCCATCAGAACACTTACCCGTGGTGGAGCCAGAATACCCACTATCTGGAGGAGCAGCCATTTTTGGTGGAACTATTATCCGAATGTGATGGCCACAAAGTGGACAGCCCTCCCTGTCCTCCTCCCCTTCCCCCCAAGAGCTGCTCTGTAGTGGAGCTGCCTTATTCTCCAGAATTGTCTCTGGATGATTACCTAGTACTGGATAAAAATGTGATGCCATGCTGCTTAGGAGGAAACGGCTCCCCGTTTTTGCTGGGTAGGCACAGCAGCAGCGAGGATTCAGACCTGGTGCTGGCAGAAGAAGCAAGAATTACGGAGCCCAGCCAAGCTTCTTCTAGCTTCGACTACACCGTGTTTGATCCCAGCTCCGAAAGTCTCTCTCCAAAAGGTCACCAGGCAGAGCCTCGGTTCAAAAGCAGCTACCAGATGGTCTCCGACTCGGGGATCTCTGCCGACTTCAGCCTGGCAGATTCTACTGCTGGCCCCATCAGTCTCTACACCAACCTCTGTGATAGGGCACCACCAACACCACCTTTTCTGCCTACCTACATTGCATGTTCATAGCTCCAACAAGCATGGAAAGCGTGGACAAACCAGAAGAACGGAAGCAGAAAATGTACCAGCCCAGCTGCCCCCCTACCATCTTTGCTCTGCCCAGGAGAAAAAGCTGTAGTAGTGGGGAAGCCATAGATCACCACAACAGCTCTGGCTGGCCAAGCTGCTTTGATGGGATGACAAGTGATCTACAAAAGGGGAAATCCGGATGGAAGGCAGGCACCAATAATTGCCTTCATGATTATGCACTAAAACTATTGGCATTACTTTT
The DNA here is from genome assembly GCF_009769535.1 of Thamnophis elegans. Classification (NCBI taxonomy): domain Eukaryota; kingdom Metazoa; phylum Chordata; class Lepidosauria; order Squamata; family Natricidae; genus Thamnophis; species Thamnophis elegans. The sequence goes on along the minus strand of NC_045542.1, from coordinate 1,369,798 downwards.
GACCACGAGCTTTGTTTGTGCTCAGACAAACCTATGAAGTTGTTAAACTTGAAAGGGATTTTTTTTTTTGGGGGGGGGGGCTGGGGGAGCATAGGGTAGCAGCTTTCTAGCCAGCTGTAACTATCAGCCCCAATACTCCCTATCGAGATTGAATGGCAAATCTCTTTATGTCATCTCAAAGAGTAAGGAGAGAAACGAACAGTTTTCTTTAGTTCTGTCTTTGCCTAAGTTCTTGGGTGAGACTAATTATCTTTTTTTTTTAAATGAAAAATATATTTTCATGATCGTTTATAAAAACAAATGTTTTAAATCAGTGTTTCTCAACCTTGGCTACTTGAAGATGTCTGGTCTTCAACTCCCAGAATTCCCCAGCCAGCGAATGCTGGCTGGGGAATTCTGGGAGTTGAAGTCCAGACATCTTCAAGTTGCTAAGGTTGAGAAACACTGTTTTAAATATACCAACTGGGACTGGGCCAGGAGATTGCAGGGTTTTTTCGAGAACTGGGAAGGGAGCAAAATTCAGGGACTGGAGCTAGGATTCTTACAAATTCAGGATGTCTGGAGTCTCGATTCAACTGCAATTCATTCAATGGCTTTTGTTTCCCCATCTAGAAAAACTGGCTAAAATGCTAAGGAAATATCTGATAGGCAAGATGCCCCAATTACCAGATTTTTGGAGCACTGCTTTGGTATTCCGCCAGCTGTTTACTGTCACGGTGCATGGATTGTATAGAAAATTGCTGTTATTTGTCCTCGTAAGGATGACTTGTGATGTTTATGCTCCTCTAGGCAAGTCCCTTGCGTTGAGTTCTTTCAAAACCAGCACACTGGATTGAAATCACAGGTGTTTCAGACCGAGACTTTAATTTAAATGTCATTGACATAGTATATTTTTGTAATTGTTATGGTAATTTAGACTGGAAATATGTGTATTTTTAACTTAGATCTTTAAAAATAAATAAAAGATCCTTGTATTATAACTCACTTGAGTGAATTGAAGGAGGACACAACTTTATCATCTTACATTTGTTACAGCCCTTATCACTTCCTATGGTTAAATCTGATTTGCATCACGTAGCTGATGAACATGTGAGGCTTGATCAGCACTGTATCAGACCCTCACAGTTCAGGTTGCAGGATTAAAAGAAAAAGAAGAAAATTTTGTTCGATTCAGGTCCCGCCCCAGCAGAGGTGGGTTCCTACCAATTCGCACCAGTTCGGTAGAACCGGTTCGTCAAATCTACCGAACCGGTTAGAAGAGGTTCCACCAGTGGACCCGGAAAGCAGGACACACCTACAGAAGAGGTTCCAACATTTTTTGAAACCCACCACTGGTCCTTGGAGGTGATTATTCTACACTATCACGCTCCTATTTATAAAACTCATAAGTGCCTCTGTGAAAGGTAAGGATGACTACTGCGTTTGTGGTGCAATCAGAACATTGCGTTTGTTGAAGTTGTTTTAACGCAAACCAAAGATGCCTTTTAAAAAACAAGTTGACATCCTATTCTTATGCATGCCAGTGCTGTGTGTGGGGTAATTTAAGGTGGTTTTGACAAGTGTCGTCGGCATCTTCATATCCGGTCACATGGGCGGCAAGCCACTCCCATCCAGTCACATGGGCGGCAAGCCACTCCCACAAAGGAGGCCACACCCACAGAGTAGGTTCGAACAATTTTTGAAACCCACCACTGCGCCCCAGGTGATCTTGTGGGCAGAACAATACAATTTCTTGGTGTCAGTACAGAAGTCATTCTTCCCAAAGTGCTTTTTTGATTTCCGACTTTATCTAGAGCCCGGGGGTTTGGGCAATTTAATCCGATGGGATACTTCCATTTATGGCTCTAACCAGCCAAGAACAGACCTTTGATCTGCATTGATCGTGGGCTACTTAGTAATGGCTTAGTGATGTGTGAACTTAATCATTTTATTTGATAAACTATCATTTATAGTCCAAGGTATTGGGCAAACCCAGACACTAAATAAGCCAAACAGATGACTGTAAACCATCTTTTCAGCTGTGAGAATCACATCCATTACCATGAGAACCATTTCTCAACCTTGGCGACTTTAAGTCCTGCGGATGTCAACTCCCAGAATCCCCCAGCCAGCTATGCTGGCTGAGGAACTCTGGGAGTTGAAATCCACAGGTCTTAAAGTTGCCAAGGTTGGAGACCACTGCCCTTGGACACATACCTACACGCACACACATATTGACATAGTCCAATCTCATGCTGGCTGGAGAATTCTGGGAGTCAAATTCCACACATCTTAACTGAGTTTGAGAAACCTTGTTCTACTCCATTAGGATGTTAAGCAGATCAATCCCATCCCCATTTTTTTCTCCACAAATAACCTCCACAGCCTTGCTAGTAACCGTCAAATCTACTGGAACTCCGTGAAAAGCAACTCCTTGCTGGCACACTCTTGATTTCACAGGTTTCATTCAATCTTGTAAAAAGCACAGCGGAAGGCATGAAAGCAGGCAGTCTCTGAAGACTTCGGCTTCCGATCTTACACTCAGAAAACTGTTACACCTAACCTCAAAGCCTTTGAACAGCAGCGGGCTTGGCCTTGCTTAATGACAGTTTTTTTTTAATCAACGTTAACAGAAGCCTCTTTGCAGTCACTATCAGAAATGCAGCTTTTTAGCTCCGCTGGCTGATATTGGATGACAGCCAAGACCTGACTTTCAGCCTAGAACTTGGGGAGATCTTTTTATCAGGCGGAGATCAAAATAATATCCACACTTTGCAAGTCCATTTGGCTGGTCTGTCTCAGGTGTAAGCTTGAGGGCGAAAACACTGCCTTCCACAGCTTGGCCATGGATTCTCTGGGCCTGGTTGAGAACAAGTGGATACCAGCCCTGAAACCTGCCTGTCCTTTGTCTAGTACAGGCAGAAGGCTATCCCACCACATATTATTGTGGAGAAGCTTACATTTTTTAGTTTCCAAACATACCCCAAATTAATTTGGGTTCTGCTTATTCAAGGATGCACTTGTATTTTTAATCAATCAAATTTAGACATGGTAAAACGACTGGGGTGGTTTACAGATGACAATTACAAATTTAATTATTTTTTAAAGTACCTGCACTCCCATGCTCCAATTTTTAATCAAAATACCATGAGAAATGCAGGGCAGTTAACTGCAGTGGCATGTTGTTGATATTTTGGTTAAAACTCCAAGACTCAAGCTTATCCACAGATGGGCTTGTAAGTACAAATGGTAGTTTTAGATGGGGAAGGTTAGAGTAAAGGCCATTCCTCCAAGGTTCCTCAAGTGAGCAATATCAACTCCAAAAGGTCAATGGAAGTACTAAGGGTATATTACTTGTAGTGCTATTAAAAGTAATAGTACTGAATTTATTATTTTCATATAATTGGGGATCAATGAATCATCTGAAAGGGATTGAAAAGTTTGGAGAGTCTTGCGCTAGGAGTCATGAACGATGACCTTGCCCCATTTCTTGAAAGTAATCTCCGTTCATCTTTTTCCGCTTGACTTCAAACTTAATGTCGTGATCCCGCCTAACGAACCCAACCAAGCAAATCAGAATACTGAGGCTAAGGTCTTCCTCTAAGAGCTTCTTTATTGGGTACATCATATTGGCACAATCAAATGGAAAACCATCTCTAAATGTTTCCCGTGGTTTCAGTATAATAGGAAATACTCACAGGTTACGTTGGCCCATTAGATTAATTGGGGGGCTCTCCAGGCACTCCTCCCTGTCTCTATCCACCACCTGTAGAGGCGACTTCTATGGCTTCTATGAGAAAGTTCTCTTTTGTCTAGCAATGCATTTCATCCTCCTGCCCTTCCCCTCTCTGTGTGGCAATTGAGGAATAGAGAAACGGCTTCTGCCACCTTCCATTCAAAGCTGACACTTAGTTTTCTATCTTGGGCCAGCTCACACGGTGCTGCCTGGCTTTTTTTTTTTTAACACTTTTAGTATATTTTATTTTCATTCTCATACACTCACATGTATACACCATACAGTATTAAACAATAATTGCATCAATTCCTCTTGTCGACAATGCCCCAGAAAATAAAAGCCCAATATACCTCTTCCGTTCTCCATACACCTCTTTCTTCCACCGCCCTCCAACTTTCTATCTTCCCTCCATCATCCCCCTCTACCCTACTTCCCCTCCCCCTCTACCACTCCTCTCTCCCGGTCCACTCCCTCCCTTCCTTCTCACCCTCCCTCCCATCCTCTCTCCCGCCCTTTCTACCCATCTTTCTTCTATCCCGCTACTCCTCCCCTTGGTGTTATTTCCACTATATGTTAATGTACTTGGCTTATCCTATTTTTAAAGAAAAATTAGAGAAAAACAGTATACATGTGCTGCCTGGCTTGATTGCTCTGTCCCATCTCACTGCAGGCAGCCCCCTCCGCTCCCATCGACTAATGGAAGATCCTTGCATGTCTAGTCATTGTCTTTCACTGCTTCCCCCCCCACACACACAAGTTCACCAGAACAGAAGCAAAAGCTGCATTTTAAGTATGTGTGTGTATGAAATTGTGGCATTAAAAGTATTTTTTACCAGTTCATTAATAGAGCAATGAAAGGAATGGCCTTTTTATTGATTCAGTGGAGATAAGCAGGAAAACCCACCGATCAGGGTCCATGTAAACATAATGCACAATGAATATCAGGCCATCACTTTAGCCAAAGACTGGGGCTAAAATCTGAGAAGGGATTCCTTAATCTGGTTTCATTTCCAGGCAGTTTGCAAATAGCAGCTGAAGGCCTAAGTGCCGGAAAGCCCTTTTGACAGTCTCCCCAAGTAGATATTTGAGGAGGCTTCTCCAACACAGCTTCTTGAGAGAACTTAGGACGATTATTGTGCAGAGTATACAATCTTTTATGGGGCTCCCTCCTTCCTTCCAAGGGCTAACAAATCCATATCAATGCTAAGAAACTGGAGCAGCCCAAGCCACCCCCCCTTCCAGAGGAATCACAGTGCAGAGAATACTCTCCTAACTGACCAAATAGCATACAAGCTACCTCCAACTTTGTGCAACACTGAAATTGATTACATTTCTTTAAATTGTCAACTCGCCAGTTCAGTCTAAATGAAAAACTCAAACTTTGATTTTAAAAAAAAAATCACATTCTGTATTAATGGAAGGTGTGTTTGCTGTAGATCAAAATATTGTCCAGAAGTCCTTAAGTCTGAGTGCTACCAACTTCAGAATCAGGCGGCCTATTTTCAGAAACCGTTTCATCCTCAGGTTCATTTTTGCATGGCAACAGAGAGACTGTCATGCTACCTTGTGCATCAAATTTCACCATCCATTCTTGATCCTTTGTCCCTGGCCGGAGGAGTTGTGCCCTAATCAGCCTGGTTAAATTTTGATTATCTAGACCGCCGTCTTTCCCAGTCTCTGGATGCAGCCACAGTTTTGCTGGGAAGTAGCGTTCGATGGCTGAGAAAAATTCTGGTTCTTCCCCAGCTTCTCCCAGAAACTTCATGGAAACCACCAGCTGGCAGCCCACAGACAAATGGCGTTTCTGAGCGAAATGATTGGATGTGTCCAGCAAGAGAGCTACAAGCTGGGCTGCTGTATAGGCGCTGGAACAACCGTTCAGGTATTCTTCCAAACCATCCAGAGCAATCATGGAGGGGCTGTTGGGTAAGGTGTGATGCAGGGAGGCCAACAGCTGAAGTAGCTCCTGGAAGGAAGACGGGTACAGGAAATGGATTTTCTTGAGACAAAAACAACGACACATTAGTGACCAAGGGTGTTAGACACAAAGTCATGGTAGATATCAAGATAGCCTTCGTAAAAAAAAACACTTTCCCTGAATCATGGCAGATACTGAAAAGCTGAAACCCCACAATTTACATCTTGCTAGAGTAACTAATTTTGAAATCCATCTCCACAGCAAGCTAATGACAGAAAATGTGCATTTATACCTACAGACGTTCAACATAATTCTATGTATTAACTATTTGAGACGCTGATGAAAGAAATGTCCTTCTGGGTTCGGCTCCAAGTGGGGAAAAAAGACACTGGAGACATGGAGGCTGCTTGGAAAGATGGTTTTAAGGGTGGACAGGGCCACGTGGCTTGAGCCCCGAACAGAAAAGGTGGATCACATGCTTCAATGTTGGTGGAGAAGAAGAGAAGGGCTGAGGGAGGGGCTTGCTAGGCTTTTTATAACCTGTTCAGTCCCACCTCTCTGTTTCCTGTTCCTGTGTAAGAAGTGTATTCTGATTGGTTGTCCGACTCCCATGGGGCCATGCAGGGGCTACTCTCTAGGCTGCGTTTTGAATCCAGGTTTGGTTGAGTTCTCAGATGCCATGTGGTCAGTTGGGATCAATATTATCATGCCTTAATCCCATCCCCTGGAGCTGAAGTGGAGAAGTCTTTATTATGTAAAGGGACCAGCTTGCCCTTCTTAATGGCCCATTGACAAAGTGGGGATAGGCAGGAAGCTACAGGCAACTATTCTGCCTCTTAAAACATGTTTCTTCCTTTTTCACATCCAGAGAAATATTCTGCCTTTTTCAATATTTCCTAGGATGTTTCATTTTTCTGGGAGAGGGCTGGGTGATAACTTCCTACAACACATTTTAAGTCTATAAATACTTTTCTGAAATACAACTGAAATTATTTCCCTCCCCGATATTCTTCCAAATTTTCTGCAATGTGATTAATCAACATAGAGAAAATAGGTTGAACTTTATGGAGTCCCCAGAGAATGAAGCTAAATACCCCAAAATTCCGGCCATACCTCTCACCCCACAAATAAAGTCCTAGGAAAACCTGAAGGAGGAAAAGTTGTGTGGGAAGTTACCATCCAGCCCTCTCCCAGAAAAAAATGAAATATCCTAGGAAATATTGAAAAAGGCAGAATATTTCTCTGGGTGTGAAAAAGGAAGAAACACGTTTTAAAAGAATAGCTGCCTGTAGATTCCTGCCCATCCCCCCACTTTGTCAATGGGCCATTGAGAAGGCCGAGCTGTTCCCTTTACATAACAAAGACGTCTCCAACGCAAAACAACAGCCCAGCAAATCCCCACCAATCCCTACAGATACATTGCTTATCTTGCATATCGCAGGAACGACCCTTCCCCGTTTCCACCTCGACTGAGACCTGCAAAGCCCCCGTTTCATCCACACCTGGATCGCTCCTCCTCCTCCTCCAGCTGTTTTCCCGCCCGGAAGCCGCTCCAGGGGCCGCGGGGCCAAGAACAACACTCGAGCCGAGGGGACCACGGAAGCCCCCGCTAGTGCTGCGCCGAACAACAGCGCCGAACGACCCGAGGCGGGAGGGCCGAGAAGCAGCAGCGGCCGCGGACGAGACCCAACCGGCGCGACTCCGGCTCCCGCCATCTCCAACTCCAGCGACGAGGCCGCCATAGCAACGGAAGGGCCCGGCCGCCATAGCAACCAATCCAAAGCCCGCATGTAGCGGAGTCGGCCGACGATGAATGGCGCCAACGTAAGCCGCAACTTCAAGGAGGCACCGCGACTTCAGCCAATCAGAAACGACGGTCACCGAAAGGCGGCCAATCCACGTGCACGTTTTTAGGACTTTCGGGAATGCGACGCCGGGAAAGGACGTCCTCGAGGGAAGGGCGCTGATTGGTTCTCGCGGCTTCAGCCTTTTAAAAGATTTTTTTGCCTTTTTTTAATCGATTCATTTCCTTTGGGCGCTTGATTAGTTTCTTTTTTTTTTGTAGCGCTGCTCCAAGAATCGTTACGGAAAATTACGGAGGAGCCTCGTGCGGGAAAGTTTGCTAACTCTTTTATAGCACGTGGCTGCCCGAGATGCTTTCCCACGTGGGTCTCCAACCTTGGCAACTTTAAGACCTGTGGACTTCAACTCCCAGAGTTCCTCAGCCAGCAAAGCTGGCTGAGGAACTCTGGGAGTTGAAGTCCACAGGTCTTAAAGTTGCCAAAGTTGGAGACCCACATGGGAACAGCCGATTCCCAGTGCGGGGGAAATGCAGCTGCTCCCCAGAAGCGCTTGGCCAGATAGAGAACCAGGGTTTTTAAGCAGAAACATGGACAAGGCGGGCTGTGCGAGGGATCCTGGCAGAATAGTGGGGCGGAGTCCGCACTACATGCACATGTAATGAATGGGAAGGAGACCACAGTGGTGGTAGCATTATGTGCCTCAGTACTTGTGCTACTATTAATAATACCATGGCTTTTCAGGGCATCTGGTTGGTCATGGTAAAGCAGACGTAAAGTGAGATTTGGACATTAAGTGTGAAACCTACTGGGTCAGGCTGGACAGCCTCTTAGAGCCCCTTTACTTCTATATTAAAAGCCACATAGACAGAGTTTCAGCTTGCAAAAGAACAGGAAGCCAGTGCCTAACCACAGGATGTCCCTATGTCAAAATCTATGTCAAAAGTCCAAGGTTCAATTAAAGTTCGTTAATGACACGTACTCCATAAACAAAAGGAGAAGAAAGACCCCCATCTCCTTATAAGGCTTTCTCCTCAAGGTAACCACTAAGAAATGTGTTAAGTATTTCCGTGTTGCAATGCTTTTGAGAATGTATAAGAATGCGTGCTTCGATAATCAAGGTGGTTCAGAATTTGCAATGTTAGGCTTTTCGCTAACTTTCGGAACCTGGCTGCCAAATAAACTTTTCCTGTATCCTGAGAAGTCTAAAGCCTGTCATTTTCTGCAACAATGGTAGAAATATTACTTGATCCTGTTGCAAAAAATGACAGGCTTTAGACTTCTCAGGATACAGGAAAAGTTTTTTAAAAATTTTTATTTTAAACACATAAACACATCAACAAAAACAAACACATGACTTAAAACAACATAGGAACAATAAGTTCCATCGTATATCATACAGCAGTTCCGTATCGGTTTCTTTGCAGTTAGTGTTTTCCCTTCTATACATTTCTATCTTGTGTTCATAATCTCCTTATTCTTTATCCATTTTTATGTACAATTCTATATTTATTTATACTTAGCTATTTATAACCAAATATTGTTTACCTATATTGTGCTTTATATCCTTACTGTCATTTATTCTCCTACATACAATTATAGGTGTACATTCACATGGTTATTTTTTTTCTTTTTTTCTTTCTTATACTATTGTTATTCCATTTAAAAGGTTATAAAGTACAGTTTGGATTGTTTTGTTTACCATCCCTAACGCCTGTTGTGACACCACCTTATTTTCTCTTTCTTTTCTTTCTCCCTTCCTTCTCTACTTCCTTCCTTCCTCTGCTCCTTCCCCTTCTTCCTTCCCTTACCTCTCCCCTACTCTTACCCTCTCTCTTCCCCTTCCTACCCTCTCTCCTTCTCTTTCTCTCCCTTCCTCCCTCCTCTCCTTCTCTTTCTCTCCCTTCCTTCCACCCACCTCTCCTTACCTCTTTCTTCTTCCCTTACCTCTCCTCCACTCTTCAGGATACAGGAAAAGTTTATTTGGCAGCCAGGTTCAGAAAGCTAACCCATGGCTAGCATTGCAAGTTCTGAACAACCTTCATCATCGAAGCAGGCGTTCTTATACATTCTCAAAGGCAGCGTAACACGGAAACACTTAACTCATTTCTTAGTGGTTACCTTGAGGAGAGAAGCCTTATAAGGAGATGGAGTCTTACTTCTCCTTTTGTCATAGGTACTGAGCAGGTGTCTCTAAGCGAACTTTAGCTAACCTTTGTCGTCTTGTGAGACTATTGAACTTTGTCGTCTTGTGAGACTATTGAACTATCTAACTCTGCAGTTAGAAACTTGCCTCCTGTTCTTTTGCAAGCTGCAACTCTGACTATGTGGCTTTTTTAATATAGAAGTAAAGGGTCCCTAAGAGGCTGTCCAGCGTGACCCAGTAGGTTTCACACTTAATGTCCAAATCTCACTTTACGTCCTACTTTAATCCAGCAGGTGTTTCTTTTAGTGTTCATGGTGGTGTTGCAGTCTTGTAAATTGTTCAATCTGCACCCTAAACAGCCTTTTGATGCATTTCAGCAGCAACAACAAAAAAGAGTATCGCCAACAATCTTTGGACACGGGAGCCATTCTTATTTGTTCTGTGATTCCTACCGCATCAAATCCGTAAGCATTCAGTCGCCTTACTGGGGAGATGGGCAGTGTGTAAATTTAATAAAATTAATCTCACATCCCCGATGAACCCATTAAGTAAGGCAAGCCTTTAGGCTTCTTGGGGGAGTCTCCCTTGATGATCTATTTTATCTATCAATAACTATTTTTAAGTGAATATACTTTGGGTAAATTTTAGCTTTGCTTAATCACATTTCCCAAAAGAAATTAAAATATGAGGGAACCGAAATCTGCCCCATTAGTTATTTTAGTCTTAAAATATTTCTAGTGATTTGGTATATACAAAGCGATCATTTTCTGTATAAGATATAACAAACATAACAAACAGCCTGTGGCCACAGAGCAATCTTGTGCCACCTGTCAGTGAGTTTTGAAAAATAACCACCAAACTTCACCATCACTAGTAAGAATTTATCAATGCTTAGGTTCTGGCAGCCTCTTCTGCTTCAAAAGACATGCACGCTGCTGAACATCTCCCAATGTCTCCAGACCTCATGGAGGCTCTGCTGCTAGTCGCCAAACCTATTCCTTTGTGCCTCACAATTATTTTAAAAGTGTCAGTCTACCCTTTTGCCCTCTGTGAAGTTTGTAGACATGACAGAGGGTGAAATAAATAGCATATCTCAGTATATCCTATCATTATACTTGTGAGCACAGGATTTTTTAAAAGAACAATCTATGGATGAAGAAATTTATCTTTCCTAACAAAAACAAGTGTACTTTTTAGTGATACACTGGTTAGCTGCTTCTTACAAAGTTTTGAAGGAGGATCCTTTATTCTACAGGCATTATTTTCTTAATTTGGGGTGAACCCTATATTTTTATCTTCAGTTCCCTGAGTTAACCATCCTATCTAGTTTACTTAGTGTGTGCTGCTAACCATTATCTGCTGCCTCTCCCACTCACTCTTTTAAATCCCATTTCCTGTAAGAAGACAGCTAGTTGAGGTTGAGAAATACTATGATCCCACCTCATGGAAAACATGAAAAAAAACCCAACGATTTCTTCGTTACCTTCTTGAAACTGCTATAAATCATTTAGAATATGAGGAGAGGAAAGCTCCCACTGAAATGCTACATCTATGCCTATTTGATTTGTATAATGTTTCATGTTTTGATTATTAATTTCTTTTTAAAATGTTTTTTAAATGAAGTTTTTTACATGAGCCCCTTTGAAGTTTGCAACAAACAAACCAAAACAAGAGGAATCTGAAACATGTCTCAGCTTTTATTAGCAATTCTCTCGTTAAGTGTAGGGTTGGCAAACTCCTGAAAAAATCAAATATGAGAAACTGGAGAAAGTTTGAACTGGTTTCCTAAGAAAGCTATTTCAGGTAGCAAAAGGTGTACTTAATACTGCTCTTATGTTTGGAGGTAACTTTATAAAAAATTTAAAAGGGGCTGCATATACTTAGGTATTGGCTAGAAGCTCATTTTCAACATAAAGGTCAAAATATCTTGTCAGATAATTCTTGAAAACTCCAAATAAACGATGAATTGGGGTTTTCCAGTGAGATGCTGATGCACCTGGAAGACTATGCAAAGATAGCTTGTAAACAAAGAATTGTTGACATAGAATTACAAACAGAATATACCAATTGTATTCAATTATATTCTCATACCAAAGAGCCATGGCGGCGCAGTGGTTAGAATGCAGTACTGCAGGCTACTTCTGATGACTGCCAGTTGACTGCAATTTGGCTGTTCAAATCTTGCTAGGCTCAAAGTTTACTCAGCCTTCCATCCTTCCGAGGTGGGTAAAATGGGGACCCAGATTATGGGGGGCAAGAGGCTGACTCTGTAAACTGCTTAGAGAGGGTTATACTGTGAAGCAGTATATAAGTCTAAGTGCCCAACTTACAAACTTTAGAGGGCTTTATTCTGTTGTGATTCAATATACATCAGCAATATTGGAAGATAAATATCACAACATTTCACCACTAGTGTTAACTCATGTCCTAAACGTTTTTGGGTACATAACCTTTGCCAGAGCCAGTTTGGTACGGTGGTTAAGGCACCAGGTTAAAAACTGGGTTCCTACCTCAAGCAAGACTGGAACCCTCGGCCTCCCAGTTTTCTGTCAGTCCTGGGAAGAAGGGAAAGGGCAAACCACTTCCAAATCTTGCCAATAAAATTGCAGGGACTAGTCCAGACAGTCGCCAGGAGTCATAACTGACTCAAAAGCACCAACATACATTCAAGAGGTATATATCAATCACTGATTATTAACCCTAACTGATTCAATGAGAAAAAAGTGAGACAGCCAAAATAAATTAATATTGTCCATTGGTGCACAAAACAAAACTTTTGGCAAAAACCTTTTTGCCAGGCAAAACAGAATAAGAGCCAATTTCCCAACACTGAAAGACTTTATCTCTACAAAGATAGGAGTACAGTACATTACAGTACAGCAGATACGGGGTCATATTTGCTGTACTGTAATGTTTACCAATATCTACAGTGAGTTACTACCATTTCTTCCTAGCCCCAAAGTATTCTACATGCAGCTTCTGTGGACAAATAAATATCCCAAGATAATTTTTTCCTGTTGCCAGGTTTGTGTTTGTAGTCTGTAGAAAATGTGCATTGTTTACAACAAAGTAGGCAAAATATGACAACATTTATTTTTATCATGCATGCTATAATTTGTATTATATATTTTAATGAAGTCTGGGTCACTGACCTATACTAAAATTTTACTTGATGACTCTGAAAATGAAAAGAGGCATTGGAGGCTGTTTTGTATAAAACCCTCTTCATTTTATTCTAGAAATGATATGCTCAGAAACTTCCAGATTGGACAAAGTACTTGAAGATCTTCTCTGTTTTCAATTTTTGATTATACTTTTCCAGAATCAAAATATTCCAATGCAGTATTGTCACTCCCACTCTAATACTTTTTATTTAGTACAGTACTGATTGTATATAAAGTGTTTTTAAGTATTTCAAATTTGCAACAGGAAGAATTGACTTCAACAGCATTTCATCTTATTAGGCTTCATTGTAATCAGGATATGGTGCAAAAGCGTGACCCGACAAATGCGCGAACGTCAAAAATGCGCAGACAAAACCACGGCGCTAAAACTGCGATGTCAAAAGCGCGCCAACAACAGCGCGCCAACAGAAGCGCGATTTAAGTTAAGGTAAGGTTTAGGGTTAGGTTTAGGGTTAGGTTTAGGGTTTGGTTTAGGGTTTGGTTTAGGGTTAGGGTTACAGCGTGCTTCTGTCGGCGCGCTGTTGTCGGCGCGCTTCAGCGCTCATTTGTCGGCGCGGTTTTGTCGGCGCGGTTTAGTCAGGCGCGCTTTTGTCGTTCGCGCATTTGTGGTGGAACCGTGCAAAAGCCATTGTAAAGGTAAATGTAAAGGTTCCCCTCGCACATATGTGCTAGTCGTTCCCGACTTTAGGGGGCGGTGCTCATCTCTGTTTCAAAGCCGAAGAGCCAACACTGACCGAAGACATCTCCATGGTCATGTGGCCAGCATGACTAAATGCTGAAGGCGCACGGAACGCTGTTACCTTCCCACCGAAGGTGGTCCCTATTTTTCTACTTGCATTTTTTACGTGCTTTCGGACTGCTCGCTTGGCAGAAGGCAAAAGCATTACAACTACTTTAATATATATATATATATATATTTTTTTTTCAAAGAAATGGCTTTAGCTAATGCTTTGAAACACTTCCAGGTTTTTTTCTGAAAGAAGGAACATTCTATGTGTTGTTTTTTTTACTATTTGTGTGAAAATTTCTGCTCCCACCTTCCGGTAGGAAATTGGAAAAGAAACTTCACTATTGTTTATCTTCTGCATCCGCCGATTCTCCGAGTGAAAGTACTTCGATTGATCGTCTTCAAACACCCACACAGACAGCAAACAGCCTTTGTTCCACCTGCCCCCATCACAGCTGCCCGTGTGTGAGAGAGGAACCGGGAGCCTTAGAAAAGGCCACGGCTCCCTGGGCAGAGGCAGCGCCACTGTCGGTAGCTGTTTCCTGGGTCAAGGGCTGCCTTCCAGCCTCTCAGTCAGAGCTGCCAATCACCCATTGTGCTGCCCAAGCAATCAGGTTGCTTAGTGATTGCCGAGCCTGTTGCCAGGTTACACAAGAAATTCCTTTCAGGGTGCCAATGGGTAGACTTTTATAGTTATGAAATCAGACTATCCCTCCCCCATCTCTTCCTAAATTCATGCCACCAACCCACTTACGAGTGTTATATTGGTCTCTGATTGTTTTCAACAATAGCCACTTAAGAGAGCCGAGGTGGCACAGTGGTTAGAGTGCAGGCAACTTCAGCTGACTGCTAGTTCTGCAGTTCGGCTGTTCAAATCTCACCGGCTCAAGGTTGACTCAGCCTTCCATCCTTCCAAGGTGGGTGAAATGAGGACCCGGATTGTTGTTGGGGGCAATATGCTGACTCTGTAAACCGCTTAGAGAGGGCTGAAAGCCCTATGAAGCGGTATATAAGTCTAACTGCTATTGCTATTGCTATTAGATACCATACCTTGGAGGGAACTCTCAGATGGAGAGGGGGGTGGTTTCTGTTTAACTCTGGAACGAGCTCCCCGTGGAGATTCGAACCCTCACCACCCTCCAGGCCTTCCGCAAAGCCCTTAAAACCTGGCTGTTCCGACAGGCCTGGGGCTAAAGAGCCTTTGCCCCCTCTCTCGAATGGTATGGTTGTTGTGTGCTTTTTAAATTGTGTATTGTATGTTCGTCTTTTTATTCTTTATTTGTATCCCTTCCCTTGACTTGGATTGTGAGCCGCCCTGAGTCCCCTTCGGGGGAAAGGGCGGCATATAAATGAAATAAATTCAATTCAATTCAATTCAATTCAACTGTTTTTGGGGAGTTCTGGCTGGCCAACCTCACTGTTCTGATAACTTAGTACAGTGTTTCTCAACTTTGGCCCCTTGAAGATGTCCAGACTTCAACTCCCAGAATTCCCCAGCCAGCGAATGCATTCGCTGGCTGGGGAATTCTGGGAGTTGAAGTCCGGATATCTTCAAGTTGCCAAGGTTGAGAAATACTGGTCTATAGCAAGTTACTATTTATGACAGTTCCCTCTCAGATCTTGCTGTCTATCAGAATAAGAAGCACTTGATTAGGTAGACAATTGGTCTGAAATAGGTCTGCTTCCCCTGAATTCGACTAATCCTCTTTTAAAACCATCTCATATTGTGGTCATTGCTACATGTTGTGATAATGAATTCAATAAGTTAATTATATGGAATAATTCTATCTTTTGTTTGTCTTCAAGCCACGGGTAATTAAGTTCATTGGATGACCTCAAGGAATCATGTTATTAGACAGAGGGGGGGGGAGTCTCCTTTTGATTCACTTCCATTTCTCCATACCTAATTTTACTCAGCAGCGGCTTTTATAATTTGTAGAATCTGCACAGCAATGGTAATACAGGAGGAGAGCCTAGACTGGGCTATTGGGTATTTTAGTTGCAGAGATAAATGTTGTTCATGCTTGGATTCAGAATCAGCCAAGGCAACTTACATAGCAGAGGTAAGCTTCAGTCCTAGATTGTGATGTGCATACACACATACACGCACACCTCAGATAAACGTCCTGTTTTTGCAGGATGATATGCCATCCTGCTAACAGGCCGTAATATGAGGTTGATGGTGGGCTGAATCTGTCCACAAAAGGAGTTGCAGGCCAAAACTGAGATGGAAATACAGCATGTCCAGCAATCAAGTGTGATAGACTTCCAATTGTACTTCTGGCACCATCGGTAGCCTAGTCTGCAAACTCCACAGCCAGCTCCAACCTCTCCTTACTAGAGGGTCCAAATTTGGACCATAGTCACTTTATAGGAGTGGCGAAGCAAAGGGGGACTGTCAAACAGGTAGAGGGGAGCCCCATTTCCCCTCCCTGATTGGGAAAGCCCCCTCAGCCGATGACAGGGAGCAGCGGCAGCAAACATGGCTGCCATGAAGCCAAAGACAGCCTGAAAACCCAAGAGTGTGCAGGAGGAGAGAAAGTGAGTGGCTTGTAAGAGAATATTTTTTATTGAAAAATGACGCCAAGAAATTCAAGAGGAAAACACATTGGAATTATTGGCTAGCGGTGGAATAAGCACATTAAAAAAAACCAGAATATTTAAGAGGAGAAATGTTTAAAAGAAAATTAAGGAAAAGAAAATTGAACTCTCAAAGTGAAGACGTAGTATTGAAACGGTATTTTTTAAAAATACTGGAATTCGATCTGGAGCTTGTTTTTATAATTATAAACGTTGCCCTACTACTGGATTTATAATTTAAAATAATTAAAATTGGACTATTGCCATTATGCAGAGAGGCAGTACCAAGTTGAAGTTTGAACGCTATCCACTGCTAAAAGGGGAGCTGTGCAACTTTGGGACTTTTTAAATTGCTGGATTGTAAGTATTTACCCTAAAATTACTGGAGACTTGTACAATAAGCAAAACCTTTAGCCAAGTGATCCTAAATATTGTTGAACAAATTTAAGTGATTGGAACGGACAAACCCCTGCTTTCTTTTCTTAAATTGGATTGACTATAAAAGGGAAGCAAGTGGAGACAATGAAATGGAGTTTATGTATCAAGACATTAAGGATTTTGTAAAAGAACAACACAAGGAGATGAAGGAAATATTTGGTTGTGTAGATCGTATATATATATAAAAAAAGGAAAATATAATACAAGGAACAACAAGTAAAGAACAGGTCAATGAAGAAAGAATAGAATCACTAGAAAGAGCGGAGGAGACAGTAGAATTGGGAAAACGACAAGAAGACGACAACAAGAAGATATTAGTACAATTGAAGGTGAATAAGGGATTAGAACAGAAGGAAAATGTTCTAGAACAGTGTTTCTCAACCTTGGCAACTTGAAGATGTCCGGACTTCAACTGGCTGGGGAATTCTGGGAGTTGAAGTCCGGACATCTTCAAGTTGCCAAGGTTGAGAAACACTGTTCTAGAAGATGTGAAAAGGAAATGGGAGAAATGGGTAGATAGCTGGAGAGAGGAAAAAGGGGTTAGAATTGGTAGCCATAGAACTAAACTGTGGGGGAAACAGGCGAAGGAGAGAAAACTAAAGGGCATAGTTATAACACAGATTCAAAAGTAGGTGAAATAAAAGAATTTTAAAAAGTGTATGGGGGACAACTCCCCCCTCCAAAAAAAGAAATTAAACATTTGGATGAGGGTGAAAGATGTGGGATGAAAATGAAATGTAATTATTAGAAATAATATGGTTATGTTTATTTGTATTGAACTGTATGACACCCAGGAATCAAACCATTCACACAATGAGATGTATAAAAATAAAAAAACTTTTAAAAAAAGAAATGACTAGAAGAGCCAGGAGAAAAATTAAATAAAACAGAGACACATAGTCAGCCTCTATATTCTGAACAAGCAAAAAACCTCAGATAGTACTGTATATACTCGAGTATAAGCCTAGTTTTTCAGCCCACTTTTTGGGCTGAAAAAAGCCGCCTCGGCTTATACTCGAGTCAGTGAAAAATTTGCCCGAAATGGAGGAGAAAAAGGGGCGGGGCCATGCCGCTGGGTGACACTCGTGAATGGCCCAGTGCCCCTGTGAGTTTCCCCTCCCTCTGTGTCAGTTTGCCGCGCAGCGCGCACCGCACCATCCCCCCCTCCTCACCTTCTAATGTAATGCAGGGCTGTCTTACGATTCCCCTTCCTCCCCCTCCTGCCGCTCTGCAACGATGTCCCACCTCCTCCTTGTTATGGCAAGCAGCCACATAGCGATGTCCCACCTCCTCTGGTACAGTGATCCAATGATAGGAATCACTGTGCCGTGTGTCATAGGAGGCGGGACATCGCTCCCGCGGCTGCACGGGACATCATCATCACAGCGGGACATCAGCATCATGAGGTGAGTGAAGTATTTCATTGAATACACCGCTAGTTTACTGTTTTTCTTTGAAATAAATATTCAAAAACATTATTGGTATCTATTTTTATTTTTGAAATTTACCGGTAGCTGCTGCATTTCCCACCCTAGGCTTATACTCGAGTCAATAACTTTTCCAGTTTTTTGTGGTAAAATTAGGTGCCTCGGCTTATATTCGGGTCGGCCTATACTCGAGTATATACGGTAGATGGAATGAAATCATGGTTCATCCTTTTTACTAAGTAGTAAGATAAATAGAAAGAAGAAGCAGATGGTGAGAAAAAATATGGGCTTAAGGATCCATATAGCTGCCCTGATGATGAAGTGGAGAAATGTGCAGGAAGTAGTTTTGTTCTAATTCCTCCTTCTCTGAACTGTTGGGACTTCATGAGACTTTCTTACCTGGAGCCATAACCCAAGGATCCAAACATTCACTTTACCATTCACGTAAGTTTTCTTTGCTAGCTCTCCTACCTGATTTGGCTAAGAGTTTCAGCACCCAAACTATACAATGCACACCTTTCTGGAGGTAGACCCCTGTTGTGACTCAGCAGACGTCTTCTGTGAGTCTTTTCGGGATGCAAGATTAACAATGCAGCTGGGGCTCGTTAGTGGCGTGTTCTGGGGATAGGTTAGGTTAGGTTAGGTTAAAGTTTATTTATATGCCGCCCTTTTCCCTGGGGGGACTCAGGGCGGCTCACAACTTAAAAGGGGGAGGGAGGAAGACAGACTTTAACACATAAGACAATACATAATTAAAACACAACATTCATACCATTCGAGCGGGTTACAGTCTTAACCCCAGGCCTGATGGGATAGCCAGATTCTGAGGGCTATGCGGAAGGCCTGGAGGGTGGTGAGGGTACGAATCTCCACGGGGAGATCGTTCCACAGGGTCGGAGCTGCCACCGAGAAGGCTCTCCTCCGCGTGGTTGCCAGTCGACACTGACCGGCAGATGGAACTCGGAGGAGGCCTAATCGATGAGATCTAATAGGTCGCATGGAGGTAATTGGCAGTAGGCAGTCTCTCAAGTACCCAGATCCACTACCATGAAGGGCTTTATGGGTGACAAGTAGCACCTTGAAGCGTACCCGGAGATCGACAGGTAGCCAGTGCAGCTCGCACTGGATAAAAGGACGGATGGTGCCATGCCCTGGTTGCAGGAGTCAACGTTCATTCATTCGTTCAGGATTCATCGGTCATGGTTTGTGAGAGACACTTGGAGAAGTGCATTGCTTTGTAAGAGTTTTTGTTTGGTATTCTGTTATCTCGTCAGAGACTTTATTTATGTTATTTTTGGGCTTGCAGCCAGTCTGAGCCGAGAACTGATAAAGAGAGTTCCTTTTAAGTTTGTCTGCCTGTCGTCTGTTAACAAGCAGAGAAGAGGGGACAGAACAGACCCCATTGAATTCAGTAGCTTAAAATTGTAAACAGACCCATATGGCAGAGTGCTCTCTTGATACACTCTTTGGAAGAGGGTAGAGTCATGGAGGCAGTGAGTCCAACTGCCTGCTCATTGTAGAAATCCAGATGAGACACTTTGCTTGAGCACATGGAAGAGGAGATGCTGGCATATCTTTTCCCAGACATCACACTGAAATGACTTACGATTTTTTAAAAAAGGAACACAAGTTCCTAAGTGGAAAGACATTGAAGGCTTTTCTATCTGTTCCTTCATTATATCTTTTGGGAAGTGGATATTTACTGCTCATTTACAACTGTGATCAAATATGAAAATAGACCAGATGATGGGCCAATTGTTAAGCAACTTAGATTTGCATCCCTGTCCTGGAAGTGACATAATTCTGTAATTCACTTAACTGAAGCCAGGAGATGACCCAATTTTCCTCGCTGAAGCCATTTGCTCCATCTCAAGCCACTTCAGAACAGCTCTGCAGCAGCAGGATCTCTTAAATTTTGGCCCCAACATTTGCTAAAGTGCTCCCAAGCTGAGAGTTTGGGATTGCCCCCAGTTTGTGCTGAAGTCACTTAGCCATTTAGATATCAGACCTTGGCCAAGAAGTCCTTCAGTGCACACTGAAGTACAGCTCCAGAGTGAGCAGGTTTAGCCGGAGCATCCCAAGTGGAAGATGTTTGGTGTACAAAGCTTTGGCCCAGCAGTTTGGAGGGGATGAATGACAGCTCCTCCACAGTGCTTGCCAAAAGAGGAAATTAGAGAGCCTAAGGACCCGGCTTAATAGCTTCGGTGTGCAGTGCTGGATTGTGGAGGAAGATTGTGTGTGCTGAAACCATTCAGTATACAAGGCCTTCCGTATACACTCACTGAGTTTAAAATGAGCAATGCTTAGTGCACACTGCAAACAATCCCACGGCACATGCAAAACCTGTTCAAGATAGGAACTTTTTGGAGAGCAATATGGGGGCTTAATCGTGCTCATGCATAAAAGAAAATGGTTGCTCTTATGTGGTAACAAATCTTGGCAGTTTGGGGTGGGATCAGTGGTGGGTTTCAAATTTTTTTAGAACAAATTTTTTTAGAGCCGAGGTGGCGCAGTGGTTAAATGCAGCACTGCAGGCTACTTCAGCTGACTGCAGTTCTGCAGTTCGGCTGTTCAAATCTCACCGGCTCAGGGTTGACTCAGCCTTCCATCCTTCCGAGGTGGGTGAAATGAGGACCCGGATTGTTGTTGGGGGCGATATGCTGACTCTGTAAACCGCTTAGAGAGGGCTGAAAGCCCTATGAAGCGGTATATAAGTCTAACTGCTGTTGCTATTGCTAACCTCTTCTGTAGGTGTGGCCTGCTTTGTGGGAGTGGTTTGCCAGCCATATGACTGGGTGGGAGTGGCTTGCCAGCCATGTGACGGTGGGCATGGCCAACTTGTAAAACGAGGTGAAACTCACTTAACAATGCTCTTGCTTAGCAACCAAAATGTTGGCTCAGAAACTCTGGCATTTGAAGCACGCAAATCTTAAAGCTGTCAAGTTACAAGACCCTTGCACCCCTAACCCTTTAGGGAAAAAACCCCCAGGGGTGTTCAAACTTGACAGCTTTAAGACTTGTGGACTTCAACTCCCAGAATTCCTCCTCCAGTCATGTTGGCTCAGGAACTCTGGCATTTGAAGCACGCAAATCTTAAAGCTGTCAAGTTACAAGACACTTGCACCCCTAACCCTTTACAAAAAAACCCCCAGGGGCGTTCAAACTTGACAGCTTTAAGACTTGTGGACTTCAACTCCCAGAATTCCTCCTCTCGCTCTTCTTCTTGATGATGTGCGGACGGGAGGGGGGCGGGAGGGAGCTGGAACCGGTTCTAAACGGCACTGTAGATTTGTGGAACCTCTTCTACAGAAGAGATTAGAACTGGCAGGAACCCACCCCTGGGTGGGATGTGAGAAAAAGGAAATGCTAGTTTTACTATTTCAGATGTGTGGCGTAGGCAGCACTACATCTTACTGACTTTGGCCCATCCTGAAGAAAATTAAGCAAGTTGGATTCAATTAGTACTTGGATATATGATGTCGCAGAGTTTTTTGGCTAAATTGGAACGTTGGGGGGGGGGAAGACCCTCAAAAGCAGTCCTCAAGATCACTTCTATATAGTTGCTAAGAAATATATAGGTCAGTGTTTCTCAACCTTGGCTACTTGAAGATGTCTGGACTTCAACTCCCAGAATTCCCCAGCCAGCATTCGCATGATGTTTGTTTTTTCTGTACGTATTATCAAAAGCAATTCTATAATGAAACAAAAATATTATCTTGCTTTATTTCAAACAGTGAAATGTATCAGTACAAAATATGTCATGGGTCTCCCCTAAATAAGGTTCTATTATTCCCAAAATACAGTTGTTGTTTTTGCTGCTGCTACTACTGCTGTTTAAGGTTTAAGGTTTATTGCATTAATCTGTTGTTATTCAGATTGATCTAGTGCCTAAGGCACCAGGCTAGAAAGCAGAGGACCATGTGTTCAAGTCCTGCCTTAGCCATGAAGCCAACTGGAGGACTTAGGTACAGACACTCTCTCTCTCAGCCCAACCTACGTAGCCCAGGGGGTTGTTGTTGTGGAGAAAGTAGGAGGAATAAAGTGTGTTGGATATGTTCATTTTCTTGAGCTATTTGTAAAAATAATAAACGTGGGATGCAAATAAATAAATAAAATTATTACTATATATTAGTATTAGTCCTATTATTCTAAGTCATATTGAAAATGTTTGTAGAAGCTGCTAAATTTTATCAATATCCAGTAGGTGATTTTGGAATTCTGGATCAAGATTCAGGTTTGGGTGATGTTAAACCGGAAAAAGGCTTCAGAACAATAAAGATGAATCGAGGCTGTTTTCTTCATTAGCTCTCAATCAAATAGTGCTATTTATGAACATCCCTGGAGAGAGATAGTTGTTATTGTGTAGAACATGAGCCACTGCTAATATATGGTATGATAAATAGCAGGATAAATAAGAGCAAAATCATGGGAAATTAATCAACATGGAAACTCTATAGCCAAAGGAGAAATGGGTATTTTTTTTGCTCTGTTTCCTGGCACTGAATCTCCTTAATCTGTTCAAAGACCTAAGAAGGAGCTCTCTTCAATCATGCATTGAAAACTGTTGATGATTACATGTCTTTCACCCAATTTGAATACTGTACACAAATGGTATTGTCCACCAAATAATGAGTAGTCTGGCTCTTATGTCACTTAGTGTCTTTTGTGTTTTATAATATCTGGCTTAAAGAAATAGTCGGAAGTACTCAAACTTGCATGGTCATTATTTTAGTCATATTCACTATATAATTCAAGCTTTGGGTTTTAGATTTGTTTCTCATAGTTACTCCCATTCGTCCAATTTCTATTATTCTTTCTATATCTATGTTTTTCTTAAACATCTAGTTCTCAGACTTTCTCATTTAGTCCTAGATTCTTCTGGTTAGTATTTGCATGTAAATGAAATGTCACTCCATTTTTTTTTCTGACATTACCCGTGGCCCTATGCCCTTCTTGATCACTAACTTTATTATAACTTCTTTGCTAGATTTACACTGCTACTATTTAAATAATGAAAATCATTTCCATTCCTACCCTCTAGGAGTAATTGATTTTTCTTGCAAAATTGCCTTAAAAGTTGCTGTTAAAATTACTTAAATACTCAAAATTTGGTTCCATCCTGGTTTCAAGCCAAAATGTATCCCTGTGGGTAGGAGATCTAAATCCCCCTGTTCAAGAGCATCATCTCATCCCCACCCTGAAACCCTGTTTGTCTAGTCAGGTCTCTGTGTAGAATTAGTGACACTTCGCACATTATTCATCATTGGCTTCGCTCTCTGTACTGTAGTAATTGTATTCAAAAGAATCAATGGCAGTTCCTCTTTCTTTAACCACTAATGAGATTAGCTAATCACGTTATATATTAAATGCACAAAAATATTGAGAGAAATATTCACTTACCCATGGTATCTTAAGGCTCTGAGAATCCAGGACAAAATGTTCATTTAAACTCCACCCTATTTCTTCTTCTGTTTCTAGTAGTAATAAAATTCTTTTTTACATAATATTTTGGCCACTAAACCCAATGGTTAAATAAATAGCAGCATTTGATAGAATCCAAACCAAATAAATGAACCTTGGAATTTCACCCCTTTGAATGAGAAGTGTTTGTCCAGTAATATTATTTTGCATATTGGACCATTCTTTGAACAACTGCCCTCAATACCTTGCTCCTAAAAACAATCAAGTCTCGTAGTCACTTCTTACTTCAATTTTAGTAAACAGGGTTCTAGGTGACACCTAGATGATATAAAGTTTGAAGCATATAATCTCTTCCTCTGCTACGCACAACTGGAAATTGTCAGATCACTCATTTCCATAAAACTGAAATCAAGAAATCCTTTTATGGAAAAACAATCTTCTGAATGGCATAATACCATTGTCCATACCATTGTCCTTACTAATTACAAAAACCAAAACACCCCGTGTAGTCTTCTTATTCAGTTATTTAGAAATGATGGCTCCATTTCAGAAAGACACAAAGTGGGGCACACACGGCATTGGGGGAGAAATCCTGCTCAGTATGTGCTTTCCATGTGTTTCTTAGTAACAAGAACAAATGTACCCAATTGTAGATGAAGATACACATGGCAGATATTACAGAAGAGAAAGGTGTTGAGAATTATTTTAGAGCTATGCTGTGGAAGGAGAAAATTTCTTCCTTCAATCCATCACAAGAACTAATAACAATGAATAACATTAATTATCATAAGAACTGATGTAGTTCATCCGAAATGTCTCCACAAACACCCCACTTAAAACGCTATGGACAGGGGTCAACAGGAAGTTCTTCAACTGGACAGATGTGGGGTGTGGGGGCTCTTAAGACCATCTCCGATATCCTTTTTTGATCAGAACCCCCCCTGGAGGGGGGGGGGCGAAGAAGGACAGCGTCTCACCAGACCCAGAGGGAGGCAACAGGTCCCCCCTCGCAGGTCGGAGATTTGCCCTATGAATCAGAGTCGGGGCGACAGTCTGCAATATGGCTGACAAGATGCTGGCTTCTTGTCAAAGCAATGAACAGAAGAGATAAAAGACCGGTAAGAAAATGTATCTAACCCACAGCCATAAATTAAACCTGGAAAAGGCAAAGAAATCTTGAGAACATAAATAATATTGATGGTCAGATTAGGATTTTTTCAAAAGAAAGAAAGAAAGAAAAGAAAAATGGAGGGTTGAAACACCAGTCCCCCCACCCCCCAAAAAAAGCTATTTATTTGAAACAATTTCGGACAGAAAGGAGAGAAGCAGAGGTGACAAACCCACTCGAATATAAACTCTAAACTTGGTTTTAGATTTGAAATAGAAACCAAACATTCTGAAGGATTTACTCTGTTTGAATTTCTTCCGTCTAATATATCTTAACTCAAAAAAAAAAAAAAAACACCCTCCACTTCTTACTAATTACTGATAACCTAACCTTGACTGTGCAGGAAGTTTTAATTAACCATCTGCCATAAATCAGAATTTGGAAAAGTAGGAGGCAAAGAGAAATACCCGAATCTAGCTGTTTGCAAGTTTGTTCCAAGTGATATATTGTGAGCAGCTGCAATCAACTGGATCTGGAAGGTGGCAAGGGAAAGAATAATAACTGAATAATAACAGAATCAAGAACTGGGAAATATGAAGGGTTTTTTTCTTCTTTTTCTTCTTTTTCTTTCCTCTCAGCAAAAGATTAAGATGGCCCCAGCTTCTCTTCCAGTTTCAATTAAATTTAAGGTGGATTGGAATCTCGAAATAAGACTTTGTATAACTAACTGACATTTTGGAACTGGACATTAAGGAAGAACAAAAGACCAGCATGGCTCCCATCATTCTTCCCCATAGCAGCTGAAGTAGATAAATTTAAGGTGGAATGGAACTCTGAAATAAGAACTGTATAACTAACTGTAACTTTGGAACTGGACATCATGGAAAACTGGGAAATTGAAGAACTATGTGAAATTATTAAAAAAAATATGCATAAATCATTAATATCAAGCCTAAATAGAATTCTGAATCCAGAGAAGCAGATATCTAAAGAAGAATCCAAAGAAGAAGGGGGGCAAGACAATGAAGGGACAGAAATGGAGGGAAATAAAAAGACCAAAAACTCCATTGGTCCTGGCAGTGGTGTAGGGAAAATTGTAAAAAGGGGAGGTGTCCCAACAAAAGGAAACAAAAAGCAGGCAAAAGTGGTTTGGGGGGTTGTTAGTGGCATAAGGAAAATTGAAGTAGGAGATTATGCCCCAACAAAGAGAAATATAAAATATCCTCTTGATGGTTGTGACCTGGGGAAAATTGAAGAGAGTGGATGTGTCAAAATAAAGAAAAGGGAGAAGACAGGAACAGAGAAGTGGGACAAAAGACTTACTAGGAAAAAATCAGATAACTAGAAACTATTATATGGGAAAATATAAAGTTAAGATAAGGGCTTTATTCCTAAAAAGGGCAATAAAATGGAGTTGCTAACTGGTTGAATATGATAATGGAAAGATAGCTAAATAAAGGTTAATATATACGGAATATAGATAAATATGAAGCTGATATGGGGAGGTTGCAAAGCAGAGGTTTGTGATCCACTTTTATACATGATAATTAAATTGAGTTGCAAATTGATTGAATATGACAATAGAAGGACAACTAAGCATGGGTCAAAATATATGAAATATGGACATAAATAGAACTTTTAAGATGATGAACAAAGTGAGATGTTTACCGCTTCTTATTCTATATAATAGATTAAGGGAAGTGTAATGAACATTGAACAGCAAGGATTGCCATCTAGAGACAATTAAGGGTAATCTAACCCAAGATATGGAAAAATGGAGAGGGAACATGAAATATACCTACAATGGGAAACTATTGAGATAAAAAGACAGAATCACAAATTGGGGGCATGTAAGGATGTATAATTACATAAAGATAATGATGAGAATAGCGGGGAATGGTAACCAGGTCTACATCTCAGTCAAAATTAGGCTGGGGTGGGGTGTTTAAAGCATAATGACTATATATGTATACTTTTCTGTTATATTGTTTTTTTACTAAAAAGGAGGAGAATACAGGTTAAAATTAAATATGTATAGGAAAAGGAATTATAAATACCATCAAAATAAAATGGAACTCTCTCAGAAGCTGAAATACACCAAGTAAATGAGATGAAGAGTGGGAAGCAGAGGAGGGAGGTAAGGGAAGAAGAGAGGGATAGGAGAGAGGGCAAGGGGGGAAGAGGAGGAGAGAAATGAGGAGTGGTAAGGGGAGGGAGGAGAAGGGGAGAGGAAGGGGAAGTTGAGAAGGGAAGGATGATAGAGGGAAGAAAGGTAGGGAGGAGTGGGAGGAGAGAGGGAGAAGAAAGTGATGGATAAGATATAAATATGGTGTATGGAGAACAGAAGAGCCAATAATTGGTTTTTGGGAGTTGTTGGTAAGATGAATTGATGTAAACATTTAATAATACAATATGATGTGGTTACGTAATAGTATACATGTGATTATATGAAAATGAAAAATAAAACTTTATTTAAAAAAAATGCATGGACAGAATATCTCTTTCGCTTCGTTGTTAGTGCAAATGTGGAAAACTCTCCTAATAATGAATTGTCTTGAAACAAAGGCTAAATCAGTGTTTCTCAACCTTGGCAACTTACTTGAAGATGTCTGGACTTCAACTCTCAGAATTCCCCAGCCAGCATTCGCTGGCTGGGGAATTCTGGGAGTTGAAGTCCAGGCATCTTCAAGTTGCCAAGGTTGAGAAACACTGTGCTAAAGACTCTGGAGGCTAACTTTCTACCCCCTTGCCTAACTTTTTAAAGAAAAAAAAATAGGTGATGTTACTAAACTTGCATCTAGATATTTAAAAAAAATCAGCTTAATACAGGACTCTGTCTGATTTGCCTGGTTAATTTGGGTGGAATGAACAAAAGTCAAATAAAAAACCTTAGAGGCCACAGAAGACAAATGCAGGAATTGTCACCTCCTGATAGGCCTTGAGGTTTCAGTAGTGGTGATGGTATATTTCCTATTTGTTTGGCCTCAATTTTTTTTTCAAAGAGACAAGATAGATCCTTCAACATATCCTTCATCCCTACCACAATTATGAAAAATATTATTATTAACAACAACAACAACAATTGAAATTTCAAATATATTTTCTTTACAGGAACTTGTTTGTATTGATACATAGATATACACAGAAAGAAAGAGATAGAGATAATAATATGCAGAGAGAAAGGAAGAGAGGCACAAGTGGTGCACACATACATGTGCCCCCTTCACAGACAAAAAAAGAATCTTCCACTCCATTGTGAATTGGCTGAATCACACCTCACTCCTTCTGCCTTTTGTGTCTTTCTTGCCTTGCTGCTATTTTTTAAATCCCAAGGTGAATTGGAATCTGAATTGCAGGTCCAAGTTAGTTCTTAGTTGGCAAGTTTGCAAGCCTCCCTTTCTTAAATTGGAGTCGCATTTGTATAATTTCTCCTCCCATATTGAACAAAAGTGTAGCTAAGAATATAAACTGGAGACTTAAGGACCATTGTCTTTTGTCTTTCCCTCAGCAAGGACAATATCTGTTAAGATGACATATACAAATTAATGAAAAAAATCTGTCCAAAATGTATTCATCAATACCAGAAGAATCTTAGAAATAAAAGTTATCAGTCCAGGTTTGCCTGTTCTTCAAAAATAAGTGGCACCAGGTACTTTCAGATTAATTTCCCCAACTTGTAAAAGATCACTGAGCTTCTATGAACTAAAAATCTGTGGGTTGACTCAATTTGGTTTGTAGTTAGATATTCTCTCTCTTTATCATTTAAAAGTCCCAAACACATCCTTTCTCTCATAAAGCAAAAAGGAAGAGACATTTTACCACACTCTTACTTGGAAGTTTACAAAGCTCTGCCTTTAGAAAAATCTTAAGGTGGTAACTTCCACAGAATAAACATGAACTTGAAATCTGGCAAGAAAAAAAACAAGTACTATGAAGATATGGGACCCATCCAAGAAATGGCTGTTTTGTCCATCCATTTGACTCTTTCAAGGGAATCAGGACACGCATTTGTTTGCTGCTCATATAACAGGAAGGCCAAAGAAAGGAGGAGGAGATTGAAGAGAAAGAGATGGGAACAAACTGGCACTGAGTTGACGCAACTTCCCCTCAACTACGCGTATTCTCAAGCAATAACAACGCTATCTGTATTATATACCCAAGAATACCCGTCATCGAAGGGAGCATAGTCACCAAGCCAACCTGCTGATTCTTCTTCCGCAAACCCTCACAAGCGAAATGGCACAGTTAATGGATCTTGGCCTGCAAGAGAGGCAGAAAAGAAAGGGGCTTCAGATAGAGGCAAGGATTCCCTCAAGGAATTCATTCTAAAAACCAAATGCAGAACAAATCAGCTATGTAGCCTTAATGCCACAGCCAACAATAAGAAAAAAAAAACATCAACAGCAATCATCTTAATGATTTGTCCTTGTGGGACAAGTATTTCTGTATATTTAGTTGTTATTAACGAGGACCATAGAGACATAATTCTTTGCTATGCCCATAAGACATAAGGCTACACCATGGCTGGCATGAACTCAATCCAGGACTATCATAACAGTGTGACTTCATTCTCCACCTGCGAAATCTCAAATTAATCTGACATGAAAGTAATCTTAACTTATGTGAAAGACTTTGAATGAAAGGGCTAACTTGATCTAAATAATTTCTCCAAATCCTTCATGAAACCTCAAGTTAGCAGGCTTCAATGCAAAGGGCTTCAGATGCCACAGAAATTGACAACATTGGCAAATGGGGGATGGAAATAAAAGTGGGGCAAGAAACTAACACTTAGGGCATTGTGACCCTTTGAGCACACACAGCCCATGAGTTTAGCAGTAGAAGACTTACAATGTGACTTCACCTGAAGGCAATAGAGCAGGGCACCCATTGCGTTAGTGCAAAGGTTTTTTTTAAAAAAACCCATAGTGCTCCTATGTCCACCCATAGTGCACAGACCAGTCTGCAAGCATGTCCAGATGTCCAGTGAAGATGACTCACTTCATACACCTAGTGTCATACAGTGTCTTTTGAAAGCATGGAATTACATGAAGCAGAAAACTTCCATAGTTGCTTCCTCTTAGCCCCAATGACCACAGTTGTAAAGTGTTTGTTCAAAGCAGTGGTTTAAATGGGAAGAGAGGGGCTCTTTAACCATCTCTTAAGCTGACTCAGAAGGAATGAAGGGAGAGTTTTGCTTTACTTTGGCAATCATTATGTCTCTCTGGGAAGTCTCTTTTGACAATGTTAAGACTTTCTGGCCTAATAAAGTCACCACCCACATATAGATGACTAATCATGAAGATAATATTCTATACACAGGATGTACAAAAGTGTTTGTACTTCCTAGTGTTTTGTTCTGCAAATTTCACCATTTCCCATGCTTTGCCATATTCTGATTGCAGTGCAAAGATATGTAGCAAAACTGATCCCCTCAACACATACATTTTATGCAATATCATACATGAGTGTCATGATGCAAATTATTTTATACTAAATTGTCATGTTATAAGTGTTGATTTGATTTCCTTTTTTACAACGTAGAAATTGAGGTAGACAAGGGATTGGGCCAGATAATTCCTAGTTGCACCAGATCAACTTGACTTTTTCTGTCAGATCAAGAAATGGGAACTGGAATAAGGAAAGGGGGGGTTGGCTTTTGTGGCTGGAAAATGATACTACATGGGGATTAGGGCTTCTGAGTTGTAGCTTTCACAGAGATAAAGTATTCCATATATCCTTTCGCTTCCATATAATTCTAGTTAAGTCTCTGTTGTCAGAGCTCTTGAAAGCAAAATCTTAGGAATATCTGCTTCCTGATTGAAGCTTGCTTAGTTTTTGATATTCAAAAGACACCTGTTTGTACCACAGAGACCCGGAATTGCTGTTGCCCAGTTCATGCATACATTCTTGTCATGTCTATACCTTGTCACACACTCTTGGTGACACTGAAGCAGATCACTTCATCCTGTGCTTGGCCCTGACAGTAATAAAGAATGAACTGAATTGCAGGCCAGCTTCCTACTTGGAAGCTATTGTATTTGCCACTGGCTGTTTTACCTCCAGCACCAAGGACAGCTCCTACCAGCCTCTCTTAACCAAGTAATCATTGCGGAGGGCCTGGTGGAAATCTGGAGACGTTGGCAATGAATGCCATTAATGGAGGGCTCCAAATTGCAGCTCACACCTTCAGTCTGTTCTACTGGCATTGGAGGAAGACCGCACCAAGCAAAATGGATTGCAAACTACAGAGAGTTGAGATACCAGAGCCATACAGTAGTGCAACTGGATTTCCTTTGGATGGAAAGAGAAGCTTTCCTTAACTTGCACTGATTCCTGACTGATTTCAGTTCAGAAGACAGTAGATGTTTTTACTCCGATGATAGGAAATGAAAGTGGATGGAAGAAAGCCAAATTTCTATGCCTCATCTACATTTGACAGTACTAGCCGTGTAATCTTTCTCTCGCTAATACTTAGATGGGTTTTCTTAAGTGACTCTGAATGCAACTTCTAATGCAAGGTTTTCTTCCGAAAGCAAATCAAGACATTTATAGCATTGCATTTTAAAGCTATTGTTATTAAATGCATTAACAACAATAATTTTCTTGTTTGAGAGACAGAGTGATTATATTATATGTGTGTGTCAGTTAAAAAACACTATATGAATAAGCATAAACACTTGGATTTAGAAAGAGTGCCTGTTTTGTATGAAAACCACACAGAGGAGCAAGGAAATTGTTTCTTAGGAAAACATACATGCACACACATACACAAACACACCACAACGTGATTTTCCATGTATCCCATATTTTGACTCACCAGAGGCCTTCAAGGCAGTAAACTAGATGCAGAAATTATCACATTTCTAATAATACAACCCACGAAAACAAAAACAAAAATGAAATATTGGGTATGTCTTTGATTTATCATTATTAAATAATTATTGGGTGATAAACCTTCCTATTTAAAAGCCCGGCTTCCTAATTAAAAATATGCAATTAATCTGATGAGTTGAGGTAGGGAGGGGAGGGAGCAAAAAATATATCACAATTCAATCATTTCTCTCCCCCTTCTCGGAAAAGAAATATCCATGTAATTAAGAATGCCTGTTGAAAAATCTGGCGGAGGGAAGATGAACTAACCCCCAGCCCTGAGGAGAGGAGGCAGAAAAAGTCAGGTGGGGAGCATTATAAAACGACACCAAAACAACACACACCCGAACAAAAGGGGAGGATGTGGCGGTGGGAACTGGGGGAAACGTGGAGCATCCGTGGGGTGTCTGGGGGGGGGGGGATGAGTTTGGCAAGCCCCGCTTTTCCCCCTTCCACGCTGCCACACCTTACTCAATGCCACCTCGGGAGAGAAGCCCAAAGACACCCTTGAAACTCGTCCGGTCTCCAAGGCGCAAGAATAAAGGAAGCCCGGACGACCCCGAATCCCGGAGGCTTCAAGCAGAAACGCCGCCTTGACGGAAACCGAGGCGAAAACAGCAAGGCAGCCCCCGACTCACCCGTCTTCTTCCCACCCCCCCCCGCCTCTTCTTCGCCGCCCGGGAGAGCTCGCCTCTGCCCAGGAGCCCCGTCCGCCTTTCGCCCCCGACCGGCTCCCTTCGCTCTTCCCAGCCGAGGACCGCCTGGGTTGCTTTTGGAATCCCGTCCCGGTGTGTAGGAAGATCCCGCCCGCCTCCCGCTCCCTCTTGGCCCGCTCCCCTTCCTCCCTTCCCACCATCCCCGGCGAGGTCCCCGCTCCCCCACCCACCCACGCGGGTTGACCAACCTCCCTGTTTCTGGAGAGAGACCCGCCGCCTTTCCCTGCCAGCCGCTCCGCCGAGCACAAAGGGCCAGGCAGCCGGCGGAGCCTCCCTTCTCCGGCGCCTTGACCGACCTGCGGGGACGGCCCACCCCCGAGCGCGCCCCCCACCCCGACCGGCCTCTGCCTGCTGCTTTGATGCCCCAGACGAGGAGCAGACCGTCTCTCGGGGCGCGCGCGGGCCGGAGCCCACCGCCCATCGGAGACGGGAGGAGGGCGGCGAGACAGCGCCGAGCCCAGCGGTGGGAAGCCCAGCCGGGGACCGATGCTCGGGCCCGGCCCAGCCTCGCCTCCCACGCCGCTTCCCCCGGCTGGCCTAGGGAGGCGTGGGGAGGGCCAGGGGGAGCGCCAGCCTAACGGGCCGCGCGTGCGGCGCCGACGCCTCGGTCGCTTTCGAGGACCAGGGCAGCCGAGCCGGCCCTAACCCGAGCGGAGGAAGCATCGGGGCGCCCTTGGCTCAAAAGGCCCGGATCGCTTTCGCCCCGTTCCCACGGAGGTTAGGCACGGAAAGGGTTTGGAGCGGCGGCTCACAAATTGAGGGAACCGGTGCAAATGGAGATGAACGCCGGGGTGTGTGGAGGGGGGGGGGCACAAGGGGACCCGGGGCATTTGTGGTTTCACCCTTCCGGGTTTAAATGTGAGATCTTATCTTGGAAAATGTCGCTTTGCATTTCCTGGTCTCCTTTTTTTGCGTTTCTGCATCTTAAACCTGGTATCTCGCAGGCTGTCAGTTCTCCTATTACGTCAGTTAAATGATGATGAATAGTGATGAGCGATAAAAGATGATGAAGATGAAGGAGGCTGAGGAAGGCACGTTGGCCACGAGGAAAAAAGGAAACTCATCCAGGGAAATAATTTTATTAGGCAAATTAAAATTAACAGTAGCAATTGCATAGCCAGAGTATCCATACTTACTGTAAATAGCCTGTCAGGCCTGCCTCCTTCAATATCCAAGAAGGAGAAACCTCAACTCCACGTTAATAGCGATAAAGTACTTTTACTAGATATGAAGTGAAAGGGAAAGCAAGATCTGAGCCAGAAAGGTGGGAACAAACACATATCAAAAGTTTACCCAGCACCTCCCCCCAATTCCCCAGCCCAGTGTCCAATCTGCAGCTCCCTAAGGTGTCATGTGGGATGCATCTTCAAACAGCCTCATCAAGTTGGTATGTGAGACGGTTGGCCTTGACCAACTCCAAACATCAGCAGTGGTGGGTTTCAAAAATTATTTGAACCTACTCTGTGGGTGTGGCCTCCTTTGTGGGAGTGGCTTGCCACCCATGTGACCGGATGGGAGTGGCTTGCCGCCCATGTGACCGGATATGAAGATGCCGACGACACTTGTCAGAACCACCTTAAATGACCCCCACACAGCACTGGCATGCATAAGAATGATGTAACTTGTTTTTTAAAAGGCATCTTTGGTTTGCGTTAAAACAACTTCAACACACGCAATCTTCTGATTGCACCACAAACGCAGTAGTCATCCTTCCCTTTCACAGAGGCCCTGAGTTTTATAAATATGAGCATGATAGTGTAGAATAATCATATCCAAGGACCAGGGGTGGGTTTCAAAAATTTGGAGCCTCTTCTGTAGGTGTGGCCTGCTTTCCGGGTCCACTGGTGGAACCTCTTCTAACCGGTTCGGTAGATTTGACAAACCGGTTCTACCGAATAGGTGCGAACTGGTAGGAACCCACCTCTGAACATCAGCCACCAGCATGCGCAGAAGATGTTGAGAACAAAACTCCTCCAATACAATATTATTCCCTTCCCCAATATCATGCCACCCCCACCCCACCCCGCTTTCCTACGGTAGCAAAGCAGCCGTAAGTAAGTAACCAAAACAGAGGCTGCCATAGCCTCTAAATAAAGGGCCAATTGTCTCTCTATATTTGCAGTTGGTGGAGAGGCAGCTTGAGATCTTGCTATCGTCTAGTTGTTTATATTTATGTACAGTACTTGGAAATTAGTAATTACATTCAAAGTATGAGCATAAGTAAACATATCCGAACCATAAATCTATTCCAGGTTTCTTTGAATAGCTGTATATTGTTAGCAATGATTTTCAGAACAGTTAATCTGGAGCTGTCATCTCTCTGGCCCTACTGCACGGCTCCTGTATCTTGACAGCCGTGTCCTCCTGGTTTGAGGCTGGCAATGAAGCAGGTTACTATCAAAAGTCCCTACTTTCCCATCCCAGCATTCGTGTCTTGATTAGTGGACAGCTTTTCTCTGTTCAGAAGATTACAAATCCAGAGAGTTCAACATAATTCAATTGCACATCAAAATATGGGCAATAGGTATGAGGACAAGGAGTTTTATGTAACAGTTCACACACATACAATATTGTTGTTAGTTGTGAAGTCATGTCCAACCCATCGCAACCCCATGGACAACGTTCCTCCAGGCCTTCCTGTCCTCTCCCATCCCTGGAGTCCATTTAAGCTCACACCGACTGCTTCAGTGATTCCATCCAGCCACCTCATTCCTTTCTTCTTTAGCCCTCAATCGTTCCCAGCATGAGGCTCTTCTCCAGTGAGTCCTTCCTTCTCATTAGGTGGCCAAAGTCTTTGAGTTTCATCTTCAGGATCTGGCCTTCTAAAGAGCAGTCAGGGTTGATCTCTTCTAGGACTGACTGGTTTGAATGCTTTGCAGTCCAAGGGACTCAATGCAGGAGTCTTATCCAGCACCAGAGTTCAAAGGCCTCCATTCTTTGGTGCTCAGCCTTCCTTATAGTCCAACTTCCACAGCAGTGGTGGGTTTCAAAAATTGTTCGAACCTACTCTGTGGGTGTGGCCTCCTTTGTGGGAGTGGCTTGCCGCCCATGTGACCGGATATGAAGATGCCGACAACACTTGTCAGAACCACCTTAAATTCCCTCACACACAGCACTGGCTGCATAAGAATAGGATGTCAACTTGTTTTTGAAAAGGCATCTTTGGTTTGCGTTGAAACAACTTCAACACACGCAATGTTCTGATTGCACCACAAACGCAATAGCCATCCTTACCTTTCACAGAGGCACTGAGTTTTATAAATATCAGCATGATAGTGTAGAATAGGTGGCGCAGTGGTTAAATGCAGCACTGCAGGCTACTGCTAGATCAGCAGTTCAGCGGTTCAGGGTTGACTCAGCCTTCCATCCTTCCGAGGTGGGTAAAATGAGGACCCAGATTGTTGGGGGCAATATGCTGACTCTCTGTAAACCGCTTAGAGAGGGCTGAAAGCCCTATGAAGCGGTATATAAGTCTACTGCTATTGCTATTGCTATTGCTATAATCACATCCAAGGACCAGTGGTGGGTTTCAAAAAATTTTGGAGCTCTTCTGTAGGTGTGTCCTGCTTTCCGGGTCCACTGGTGGAACCTCTTCTAACCGGTTCGGTAGATTTGACGAAACGGTTCTACCGAATAGGTGTGAACTGGTAGGAACCCACCTCTGTTCCACAGCCATGCATTGCAGCTGGGAAAACCACAGCCTTGACTAGACATACTTTTTTCTGGCAGGCTGATGTCTCTGCTTTTTAGTATTCTGTCTAGATTTGCAATAGGTTTCCTCCCCAGGAGCAAGCATCTTTTAATTTCTTGGCTGCAGTCCCCATCTGTGGTGATCTTGGAGCCCAGGAAAATAAAATTGAATTGAATTGAATTGAATAAGTTATTTATAGGCCGCCCTTTTCCCTGAGGGGACTCAGGGCGGCTAACAACTTATAGGGGGGGGGGATACAGACAGTAACATATAACATAACACATAATTAAAAAGTAAACAACATTCATTCAACATTCGGGTGGGGGCGGATCAAATCTTTACCCCAGGCCTGGCGGGATAGCCAGTTCTTGAGGGCTGCGCGGAAGGTCTGAAGGGTGGTGAGGGTACGAATCTCCATGGGGAGATCGTTCCAGAGGGTCGGAGCTGCCACTGAAAAGGCTCTCCTCCGCGTAGTAGCCAGCCGGCACTGGCTGGCAGATGGCACTCGGAGGAGGCCTAATCTATGAGATCTAATCGGTCTTGAGGAGGTAATCGGCAGGAGGCGGTCTCCCAAGTACCCAGATCCACTACCATGAAGGGCTTTATAGGTGGTAAGAAGCACCTTGAAGCGCACACGGAGATCAACAGGTAGCCAGTGCAGCTCGCGGAGGATAGGTGTTATGTGGGTGAACCGAGGTGCACCCACAATCACTCGCGGGCCGCATTCTGGACTAGCTGAAGTCGCCGGGTGCTCTTCAAGGGCAGCCCCATGTAGAGCACATTGCAGTATTCCAGCCTAGAGGTCACAAGGGCGCGAGTGACTGTTGTGAGTGCCTCCCGATTCAGGTAGGGTCGCAACTGGCGCACCAGGCGAACCTGGGCGAATGCCCCCCTGGTCACAGCCGACAGGTGGTGATCAAAGGTCAGCTGTGGGTCCAGGAGGACTCCCAAGTTGCGAACCCTGTCTGAGGGGTGTAAAATTTGGCCGATAAATCTGTCACTACCTCCATTTCCCCCCCCCCCCATCTATTTGCCATGAATTGAGAGGGCTCTCCAGTTGGGCTATTCAGAATCTTTTAAAAATGATGCAGTAAAAGTGCTACATTCATAGCAAATTTGAAAAACTCAACAGTGGCCATATGATTGGAATAGGTCAGTTTTCATTCCGATTCCAAAGAAGGGCAATGCCAAAGAATGTTCAAACTACCACACCATTGCACTCATTTCACACATACAATACATGCTCGCAAATTCTTAGTTAGAGAAGAATGCAGTGAGAAGCGTCTTTTGAACAACCCCCCGTGATACTATCTGAAATAAAAACTAGTATTGAATTGAATTGAATTGAATGAATTTATAGGCCACCCAATCCCGGAGGACTCCGGGCGGCTTACAGCAAATAAATTTTAAAAAGTAGAAAGTTAAAAAAATGAGGAAACACAGATTAAAAAACCACATCATGCACCCAGTCTAATCGGGGCTGGACCTCAGTTATGAGGTCAACAGCCCCAGGCCTGCCGGAATAGCCAGGTTTTGATAGCTTTTCGGAAGGCCATGAGAGTGGGTAGGGTCCGGATCTCTGGAGGTAGTTCATTCCATAGGGTCGGAGCGGCTACAGAGAAGGCCCTCCCCTTGGGTAGTTGCCAGCCAACATTGTCTGGCTGACGGCACTCGGAGAAGGCCCACCCTGTGCGATCTTATCGGCCGTTGGGAGGTATGTGGCAGAAGACGGTCTTGCAGATATCCGGGTCCTAGGCCATGTAGGGCTTTAGAGGTAATGACCAGCACCTTGAATCGCGCTCGGAGACCAATTGGCAGCCAGTGCAGCTCGCGGAGGATAGGTGTAATGCGGGTGTACCTCGGTACACCCAATATTGCTTGCGTGGCTGCATTCTGGACTAGTTGTAGTCCGAACACATTTCAGGGGCAGCCCCATGCTTCTGTATATACCATGCTTCTGCAGAAAAATCTCTACCACCTGTCAGAACTATTTTCCTGCCCCTTACTCTGATGCCTTTCAACGACACCGTTTCCTTTGCTTTATGGAAACAGGGACTAATATACACACACTCTTGCTACCCAACATCTGTCAAAAGATTGCCCTGCTGAGCAAACTCTCCACTCTCCACTCTGGGTTTTATGAGTTCAGCAGATACAGTGCTGAGACGCTAATTTCATTGTCACAGATTCGGTGTTTAAATTATTGATGTCAAAGCAAAAGGTCTCTGAAGTGTCCAGCTCTCACCCTTGATTAAGCAGGGACAAAGGTCATGAGGTTCTGCTCCCAATATCACTGCCCTCTGCACTGACACATGGCTTATTTCACATATTGGAAAGTCTGGTGAAATCTGGAAAGAAGAACTGAAGGGAAGAGGAGGAGCTGTTATACAAGAATAACTGCAGGCTACATGATTTCTCTTGTCATAGATTCCAGAATACAATACGCACCTATGGGCAGACAGACGGATACATCCCATGATGAAACTTTGGGGGCTTTCATCATAACTCTGTGGAAGGGACATCTCCCAGGAACCCCCAGAGCTTTGACATCAATAATTTAAACACTGAATCTGTGACAATGAAATTAGTGTTGCAGCACCATGTCTACTGAATTCATGAAAGCAGGAGTGGAGACGCCCTCTGTAAAAACTCACATCAAGGCCACTGATAGGCATATTTGGCAGGTAAAGCCCATTACACTGGTTTTTAGTGAAGGTTTAGTGCTCTTCCAGAAGACACTGTCAAAATAAGTCTCCTATTTAACAGATTTAACAGATGGAAGGCACCTTAGAGGTCATCTAGTCCAACCCACCCACTGCCGCTCAATCAGGATAGCCTACACCGTTTCTGACAAATGGCAGTCCAGTCTCTTCTTGAAAGCTTCCAGTGATGAAGCTCCCACAACTTCCAAAGGCAACTTCTGTTCCATTGGTTGATTGCTCTCACTGTCAGAAAAATTCTCCTTATTTCTAGGTTGAATCTTTCCTTGTTCAGTTTCCATCCATTATTCCTTATCTGGCCTTCAAATGCTTTGGAAAATAGCTTGACCCCCTCCTCTCTGTGACAGTCCCTCAAATATTGGAACACTGCTATCATGTCTCTCTATCATGTCTCTCTTCACTAGGCTAGCCATGCCCAGTTCCTGCAACCATTCATCCTATGTTATAGCCTTTAGTCCCCTAAATACTTGATTGCTCTTCTCTGCATTCTTTCTAGAGTCTCGACATCTTTTTTATAGTGTGGTGATCAAAATAGCATGCAGTATGCTAGGTGTGGTCTTACTAAGGCTTTATGGAGGGGTATTAGTACCTCTCTTGATCTTGATTGTATTCAGTGGAATTTAGGATTGCATTTTCTTTTTTGGTGGCCACCACACACTATTGGTTCCTTCGAAAGGTTCCATCCATTCTTCCTTTTCTGGCCTTCAGGAACTTTGGGAAATAGCTGGACTCCTTCCTTTCTATGGCAGCCCCTCAAATATTGGAAGACTGCTATCATCATGTCTCCCCTGGTCCAGATTCACACTCCCCTTCACTAGACTAGCCATGCCCAGTTCCTGAAATGGTTCTTCATATGTTTTAGTCTCCAGTCCCCTCATCATCCTGGTTGCTCTTCTCTGCACTTTTATAGAATCTCAGCATCTTTTTTATAGTGTGGTGACCAAAATTGGATGCAGGATTCTAGGTGTGGCCTTACTAGGACTTTATAGAGTGGTATTAGTACCTCACTTGATCTTGATTGTATCCCTCTGTTAATGCAATTTAGGATTGGATTGGCTTTTTTGGCTGCTGCCACACACTGTTGACTCATATTTAAATGGTTGCCCACTAAGACTCCAAGATCCCTTTCACAGTCACTGTTTTTTTTAATTTATTTATTTTATTATTTTAAACACATAAGCACATCAACAGAAAAAACACATAACTTAAAAACAACATAGGAACAATAAGTTCCATCGTATATCATACCGTAGTTCCGAATCGGTTTCTTTGACGTTAGTGTTTTTCCTACTATACATTTCTATCTTTTCATTCATAATCTCCTTATTCGTTATCCATTTTTATGTACATTTCTTTATTTATTTAAACTTAGCTACTTATGACCAAATATTATTTACCTATATTAGCTTTATATTTTTACTGTCATTTATTCTCTTACATACAGATTATAGATATACATTCACATAATTATTCTTTTTCTTTGCCATTCTTAATATTATTATTCCATTTGGAAGGTTATAAGGCAGTGTTTCTCAACCTTGGCAACTTGAAGATGCCTGGACTTCAACTTGAAGTCCGGACATCTTCAAGTTGCCAAGGTTGAGAAACACAGTTATAAGGTATAGTTTAAAATGCTTTGTTTACCATCCTTTGCACCTGCTAAGACACCACCTCGTTTCTCTTTCTTTTCTTTTCTCCCTCCCTTCCTTCTCTACTTCCTTCCTTCCTCGTCCGTCCCCTTCTTCCTTCCCTTACCATTGCCTTCCACATGGCAAAACATGCTTTTCTTATCTGTTAATGAGATCTGCAGGTTTTCTTATGATGGCTCCTTAAGCTAAATGCTATATGTTGAGTCATGTTTAAGCGTAATAAATGTGAAGGCACAGATATTCTGAGCCAGGAAGAAGACTGCTCAAAGAAGGATGCATTCATTTGCACAGATTCTTCTACCAGCAATTCTGGGTCTTCAAAATCCAGACATAATCATACATAATGGTATTTCCATGCCCGCCACATTGAACTTAGATCATTTGAGCACAATCTCTAAAGGGCCATCATCCAGCTGTGTTCCATGCTCTGAGCATCTTCTTCCCTCCATCCCTTTGACCAAGCCTGTGTAAACACCAGCCTCTTCTGTCTGCCCTCATGTTTACCTTCCCGAGAAGGCAGCGCAGTCACACTCATAGAAGGAGGACCCCCCCCCGGGAAGGCAGGGATTAAATTATGGTTCCCAAGCAATCCATCTCATGTACCTGAACTCCGTTAGTGGGAGGCTAATGGTGGCAATGCCTGCCTGGAGGGGGCTGTGAAATATTTATCAACAGATTGCATTGAGAAACTGAAGCACCTGCTCCTTATCAGAAGAATGAGACAACAAGCAAGATTCAAGATTCAAGATTTAATTTATTTGTATGCCGCCCTTCTCCGGGAGGGACTCAGGGCGGCCAACAACTTCAAAAGGGAAAGGGGATACAAACACAATACACGTAATTAAAATACACAAGAGTCATACAGCCATCATCTCTCTATGAAAATTTCGCATGGGGTGCAAAATTCAGATGAAAGACCACGCAAGGAAAAGACGGAAAAAAAGAGGAAATCTGGGAAGCCAGCATGCCTAGACGGGCAGCTGTTTTCCCATGTGCTGACGAAGCCACGTGGGGGGAAATAAAGCTGGGCCCCAGGGGAGCCTCCCTCTCAGCACAAATAGCAGACGCAGCTTTCCACTGTCCCCATCTGGAGAAGGGGCCTGGCAATTGGTTCAAACCTCATTAATTCTCTCCCAACTCTAATTGTATGCTGGATCCAATGCCCTGCCCATATGCGCCCCCACACGGACGTAATAATACCTGATACAACAACATCACTCACTGACAGAGGAAGACAACGAGAAGATCGGAGATGGGAATGTCATAAAATGTTTTATAAAATCTGCCCAGTTTCAATTCTTTGGGTCAAAAAGGTTTTGTCCTGGGAGCCACCATTCATCCCAATTAAGGGTAACAGACACGAGGGTTTTATTAATATGTATATACATATTATCTACATATAGGGAACCGAGGTGGCGCAGTGGTTAGAGTGCAGCATTGCAGGCTATTTCAGCTGACTGCTAGCTGAAATTTGGCAGTTCGAGTCTCACCGGCTCAAGGTTGACTCAGCCTTCCATCCTTCTGAGGTGGGTAAAATGAGGACTAGAGATTGTTGGGGGTAATAGGCTGACTCTGTAGACTGCTTAGAGAGGTTAGAGATTAATTCACACTAATCCATTATTTGTGCCCCAAGAAAATACATTTGCCAGGTTTAGCAACGCAAAATTTGAACGTACATCATAGGAACTTGCACAGGGAGACAATTTCCGTGTTTTTAAGTTGCTCTCGAACTTCAGCTTCCCTGTGGCAGCTTTGTGGGCTGGGCACCTTGATAATCTGATCTAGGAAGGCCAGTCCGGAGTGGGGACATTCATGTTTTCCCACTTATATGGATTGTTTGCAGCCTTTTCTCTCGGAATTCAGGGCAGGGTATGGAACAGAAGCAGCACGTAATGACCTCTGGTGTGGGCGGGTGGACATGTTCATTCTTGCCTTTCTTGATCTCTTGGCAACTTTCATACCATCGACCGTCTATCCTTTTGGATCAATTCAGAGGACCAGAGATGGGTGTTGTGGTGTTGTGACCCTCTTTGGTAACCGTCTTTGTCCGAGACCGATTCCAGCCAGTGGTAGTTGGATAGGAGAGATACTCTACTCCACAGCCCCTACTACTATGTGGGGTGCTGCAGGAGGTTGGTGTTTTTCTCCTATTAGCATCTACACGAGGTATACTCAGTGGGGTCTATAAAGATCTGTTGTATAGATGTGGACAAATGTAGACATTTTGTTTGTTTGCAGGGAGGAACTACAGAGGTGGTGATGGCTATGCTGCTTTCGCTGGCTTCAAAATAGGATTAGATCAATTAGATCGGTGGCTATTGGCCTGATGGCAGTGATTCCTCTGAAAGCCATCTGCTGGGAGATTAGTAGGCTTCCTGTGCAGTGGTTACCACTGTGAGAACAAGCTATGGACGAGATGAGCCAGCAGTTCCAACTGCTGATGTTCTTACGGACACTTCAATTAGCTATCTCTCAAATACTATGCCAGCCCCTGAAACATAGCAATGGTGTTTTCAGGTCACCACGGAGAACAGAGCCATTGAGAAAGAAACTTGCCTGGACCATCTAGAACTCATACTTATACAAAAGATACGGAACTACTGTAATTCCACAGTTGTGCATAAAAAAAAATAACATTGTCAGCCTCTGCTTTGCTGCTGCTTCGGCTGCCATTGAAACGGGGAGGGGGGGCATGGTATTTGGGAGGGAATCATGATGTGCTGGAGGAAGATTCTAGACGCTGACCTGACCATCTTACTGCGCATGCGGAGGAAGGGAGTTTCCCGCCAAGGTTAAACTGTCCGGCATTCCATCCTGGTGATGTTTTTTGAAGATATCTCCCACCTGACAGTTGGGTGAATTATAATTGGACTATGGACTGGGGTGCCAAGGGGAGGGGATTGAATTATACATGATTTCTTTGCTTTCGCGCCTAATTAACCAGACTCAGCTTTGCTTTGCTACTGTTTTGTTTATAATTAGTAAAAGTACACTTGATTTCAAACAAATGGGTTGAGTTGAGTTTCTTTCCTGGTTATTAAATGAAGCAGCACCTGACAAACATGCTTAGTAGATCTTATTTATTATATCACTTAGCCTGAAAATAACATGGCCTAGTTGGGATTGGATGCTTTTATCTGACTTCACATGAACATTTCTTCATTTTGTTGGTGCCCTTTACTAGAACTCTCCTCAAATGAATGACGCTGTGAAGCAAGACAGATTGTTTAAAACAGAACTTTAATTAAAATAGATTGTGGAAGAGTTGGGAAACTCTTCACTGAGCACAGTGGGGGCAGGGCACTCTGCCAATTTTTTCCCCCAAGCTACTGCCACCCATCCCTGTGCTACACCCAGAAGTGCCAGGCAGCTGACCAGCAACTGTGCAGCAGAGACAATAACAATTATCA
Source organism: Thamnophis elegans (assembly GCF_009769535.1). Classification (NCBI taxonomy): domain Eukaryota; kingdom Metazoa; phylum Chordata; class Lepidosauria; order Squamata; family Natricidae; genus Thamnophis; species Thamnophis elegans. The sequence continues at coordinate 1,326,278 of NC_045542.1, read as the reverse complement.
GCACCAGGAAGAGTAGCAGGGGAAGTGAGAAAAGACAGCCTTTCCTAATCTGGAACCTTTCAGCTGTGTTGGACTACAATTTCCATATTTAAAATGTAACAATGCTCAATAAAGTTGGATTTCAGTGATGGAGTATGGAAACCTAAGGATCTCCAATTGTTCTTTGGGAGGACATGGGAGGTATTATCCATCCCCTTGGGCAGAAGAGTGTGGAACAATGATCATCTGCCAAGTAGCTGCAACAACTGTTTTGAGCATGGTGGGTGAGTCCAGAAAGTGAAGCTGCAATTGTGAGGAATCCACATTGTGAATTTAAACTAGAAGGAGGTTAGCAATAAGTCATGGCTTCTACATGGCATTGTTTGGAAATGTATGATAGCTTTTGAAAATCTCTACTCATGGAAGTAACTACAGTGGAATAAGATTGACATCTATTTCTCTTGCAATGAAAACATATCCCTAAGACAACAATGGAATAGGAAACTCAGCTCTGCTGAACGCTTACCCCCCTCCCCAGCATGCAAATGGTACCAGATTCAACTAGGGTGTGTCTACGTGGAACAAATGATGAAGGCTCAGAGCTGATGAAACTGTATGTTTAAAATGTATTCACATTGAGCTCCAGAAACACTCTAGATTCACAGTATTTCTCATCCTTGGCCACTTGAAGATGTCTGGACTTCAACTCCCAGAATTCCCCAGCCAGCAAATGCTGGGGAATGCTTCAACTTCTGGGAGTTGAAGTCCGGACATCTTCAAGTAGCCAAGGTTGAGAACACTGCTCTAGAATAACACCCTGGAAAGCAGCAATAATTGACTCTAGGGAGAATCTATTGGATCTGGAGCGTTATTGCTTGTTCTTGATGACTAAGCTCAGAAGGAAAATGCTGTGGATCACGTTGTAGTTTACTTTTCTTCAGCCCAACAGTTGCTATGAAGTCATCGTATGAAGCTGAGCATGGATCTGGACTATAATCTAGTCTTTCTAACAACATGTATCTTCTTAAAGCCTTGACCAAGATCAGTCCAGTCATGTTAGCTGAAAGTTCTTCTTCATCAAAGACCATATCTTGAAACAGATTCTTACTGACTTTTATAACAAGGTTTATTGATTATAGCTCAATCAAGAAAGTGTCAAACTGCCTGTAGAGCAGTGGTTCCCAAACTTGGCAACTTAAGACTTGTGGACTTCAACTCTGCTGGCTGGAGAATTCTGGGAGTTGAAGTCCACAAGTCTTAAAGTTGCCAAGTTTGGGAACCACTGCTGTAGAGGATAATCTTAAGATTTTGGGTAATGTCTTGTTTGCTTGATTTCTGGTCTTCAAATATAGCTACCATAATGATTAATGAATATTGTTGTTCTTATTCAAGTCCTTAATTTGCAAATTTAATTTTAAACTTCTCTTATTAAAACTCCCATCAAAACAACCTCTCTTGGTCAAATGTGCCTTTTTCATGCTCACAGGGTTATTTCCCAAGATGGAGCTATTTTATTTTTTACTTTTTTGGAAATGGCACCTAACTTTTTCTTAAAGAATCAGCAGTAAAAAATGCCTTATCAGATTCCAAAGATTCCAAATTCCCAAAGACCTTAACAAAGCAAGCTGTGCTCAAAATCCCAAGAGCTCATCATTCTTAGAGATGATGTTCAGTTAGTAACAGAATTGGTGAATGGCATCAGATCAACTGAAAAAGCGATGTGGTTTCATTTTTACCCTTATTCCCCCCCACCCTTCAATCTATGCTGCACACTCACATCATAGAACCAGAACTATGTTATGACAACTAACAAACCTGATTCTGGGAAAATCCAAGGAATAGGATGGGAAATTGAGAGTATGAGGTTAGAGCTCGCTCCCCCCCCCCCCCCAAGATCTAGCTCCAGTATCAGGAATGCTCTCTTAGGTCAGACTTCACTTGTGACCGACCGGGAGGGAATGAGGACATCTGGGGTGGAGGGGAAGAGACCAAAGTTGAGAATCAGGTGGCCTCTGTGAACACAGCTCCCGTGATTCTGGAATAGAGGAAGGGAGGGGAGAAGGGAGTGAGTAAGTCAGAATGGACTTGAAATACAGGAACAAGCTCTGCAGATCAAAATTAAATTCACAGAGTATCGGAACCCAGGCTTTAGAATTCTTCAGCAAAGCCTTCAACTGAGTCCCAGCACACAGGGGGAAGCGTCAACTTTTCCCATTTTAACTTCTTAGGCAAAATCAAAATATCAACCGACTTTAAAATAGCCTCTTTTTATGTTTATGGTTCCATGTGTGTGTTTTAAAAGAGCAGATCTCTAGTAAGCCATCTCTAGTAAGTCAAAGGTATTTAACTTTTCATTACACAGCAAGGCTTTTTGCTGATGAGTCTGAATTATCGGATTCAGGAGAGGATTTCCTTGTCTCTTTTTATACCATTTAACCATACATCTCACTTAAAAAGACTTCAACAATGGAAAAGTCCATCCTGGTGTACACAAACCAGTGAGCAGAACAGCACAGCAACACAGAAAGCAAAAACTTACATCGCAATCCTATGCGTGTTTATTCAGAAGCAAGTTCCATTTTGTTCAGTGGGACTTATGCCCCTGAAAATGTGCACAGGACTGCAACCTAAATGTGGAAATTAAGCGGTCAGTGCAAATTTTCCCAGCAGGCGCAAGTCATTATCATCTCAGAATCTCCATACCTAGTAGCAATAGCTAGGACATTTTGCACAGACCTACTCACACAAATACATTAAAACCAGTGGATTCCTCCAAAATGTGTGCCTCTTTATAAGGGTCCAACCTGTCATTGGTGATCCATAAAATGTTTCAGGTTGGTGGTGAGCACAGAGAGGGACCTTCTGGTAGTGGAGTGGGTGGGCAGGTGGGTGGGTGGAGAGGAAGGGATGCTGATCTCCCACTCTGCTTTTTCTTCCGTGTAGGTTTCCAGCGCTTAAACCAATGCCGAAGAATGGCAGGCACTCCTGCTTATATGGTGTCCTCTCTGCCTTAAAGGGTTAAGGGGAGAGGATAATGTGGCCAGAGCAAGAGGGCATCTTTAATCTGGGGAATGAGAGGAAAGTGGTGCCAAATGGATTGCATAGAATCACCGAATGTGTGAAATGTTGCCAGAGTTCTTGTTGTATGTGGTTTATCACACCCAGTGTTTTTCCAAGGAAGAGGGCCTCCGTCATCAACATTTTAACATTTTATTTATAGCTACAAACTGCACAATTGGGAAAGCTCTCTGACAGTTCATACCAGAGGTAAACAGTAAAACAAAACGATAAACTTTCAATGAATTAAATAACCATAGAAGAGAGCAGAGGGCAATGCATTGCTATTCAAACAAGCAGGTCTCTGATGGGTTTGCATTTCTGGAACCAATCCTCTTAATGCTGTAAGATGCATTAAATGAAATACTGTAAGTAGTAGGCATAAACTGGAAACTATCTAAAAACTTTTGGGATATGTGAAGTCGCAATCTGGCTCAACTACAGTATCAGGAAGACCAGGAATCATTGCTTCTAACAAGGCACAATGTTTTTTTTTTAATTGTATCAAAGAGGCTGGGACAATTTAAAAATGGGAAATAGAATTGCACAGAAAACTTTTATATTATGCTACTTCGGAGGAAGAATTTTAATTAATCCCATTTTCATTTTGCATTGTAATTAGCTGTTTCTATGCATAAACTCAGGTCAAAAGTATTTAAAATGCACCTCAAGAAAAGGAAAGTATTGCAAAAAAATATTTGATGGTCTGTGATCATGCCCCGAATATTTAGCAATTTCAAGAGTGCTGCATACCTCTGAGAGACCTTTTACAATTTTTGACTTTTCAGTGTCAGTTAAATCTCTCTTTTTTTTGGTTCCTTTTTGCCTGTCTAATAATTATAATAATTATTATAGGGTGTTGATCTCTTTAGGCTACCCCTCCCTCAATTCACAAAAATGCATCACCTGATATGCTATATCCAATAAGCATTCAAGTTTCTACAGCTTGGAGTGGAAAATATGCATTAAAATGATGATATGGTCAAATAATTCACTAGCCTAATAATTGTGCACACAGTGTAGGCATGTCCCATCAGTAGCTCTCTGATATTTCACTAAAAAGGTTGTTTGGTCTACGTAATATGGACCTTCCATATGTAAGCAAAAACCTTCCAAAGAATTTCCTCTTTTTCTCAAAGGCTCTAAGCACACAGCAGTAATAGTTGCCCTAAATATCTGAAGGACACCAACAATATATAACATCATCCAGTTGCACTGTGGTAAAAAAATGTCTCAGAGCACATCGCTACATTAATACTGGGTAATGCTATTTATATGTAGTGCAACTAGTATAAATTAAAAAAGGTCACGCTTTTCCCAGGTGAAACATTTCTGTTTGATTTTGAATATTCTATACCAGTAGTCTCCAACCTTGGCAACTTTAAGACTTGTGGACTTCAACTCCCAGAGTTCCTCAGCCAGGAACTCTGGGAGTGAAGTCCACAAGTCTTAAAGTTGCCAAGGTTGGAGACCACTCTTCTATACCACCCTCCATTTCCCTTCTATGTCTAAATGTAGTTGTTATCTGCAACTATCAACGTGTCTGCTTGAACATCGGGATATCTGATCAATTCTTCTGTACCATGACTTTTTACTTGCTTCTGATGTCCAACCATATGCCACTCTGAAGTATCCGTTTCTTCTCCTGCCCCTCCCTGATAGTTATTGCCTATGCCAACTCTCTGTGCCAACTTAAGTCTCCCGGAAAGTAACTAAGGATACCTTGCAAGGGGTATCAAGGGCACAAGATAGATAGTTCTGGGAAGAGGCACTTACTCATAGGGACGGGTCATTGTTGCACTACCAGGTGCTGCCAAGTGTAGAGATCGTGCTAGCTGCCTTTCCAGACCTCTCGAGAGTAGTGTAGAAAACTCTTCTGGGGTGTCCCTCACTTGCTGCAGCCCCATTCCATCCAAGGGGGCAGGATCAGGGCGGGGCAGTGGAGGAGGAAGACATGGTTAAATGGGAGAGAATGAGACAGAAGTTAACATCATCGAATACTTGCTATTCACATCTAAGGAGAAAGGGGAAAAGAAAGTAAGCTGAAAACTTGTTTTATTTAGGCAGAAATGTTGGAGCATTGGAATATTTGGAGTGTGGGGAGAACAAGCCTTTCAGAGATAGAAGAGCAAGAACTTCTCTGTTAAAAAGCTTTATAAAGCCTTCATGTATATCAGTTGAGAGAGTTAGATAGATAGAGTTAGATAGAGATAGATAGAGATAGATAGAGATAGATAGATAGAGATAGAGAGATAGATAGATAGATAGAGAGAGAGATAGAGATAGAGATAGATAGATAGATAGAGAGAGAGAGGGGGGGGGGGAGAGAGAGAGAGTTAGATAGAGATAGATAGAGATAGATAGATAGATAGATAGAGAGAGAGAGAGAGAGAGAGAGAGAGAGAGAGAGAGAGAGAGAGAGAGAGAATGAATTCATTATAGGAAAAGGCTCTATCAGTCTACACTGAATCTAAAAGTTGCAGATGATTTTCAAAAAGTTACCACTGATTGAACCCAAAAGTGCTAATGGAAATTTGTTGCCTGATCAGAGGCTTAAACATCTATGACAGGGAAAAGCAACCTGTAGTGGAAATGGTTTTGGAGATTATTAAAAAAACAAGCTAGTGTGAAGGGTTAGTGTGAACATCACTCCACAGTATTTTGTGCTAATAAGTTCTTGGTCATCCCAGCCTTCTCTTTCTCTTTCTGTTGTCAGAAATTGACTCTCCTGCTGCTGGGAGAAGCTCTTTTGACCTCCATGTTCCTTCATTCTGCTGTTTTCAGTAGAATAAATACAAAATACCTGGGCCCAAAGGCTCTTTTCTTCCTGCACTTATTCCCTTAATTGTCTGATAACAATTCTCTCTGTGCACCAATTTCAGCACTATAAGAAATTCTGTTGCCTTGAGATTGGGAGCAGGATGACCACAAAGGTCTTCTAACAGAGGTCATGGTCAGAGATGCCCTATTGAATCTTATACTGAGCAGAGTATTTCTAAAGCCTATTAGATCTATGATTTTATCATTTATACAAGAAAGGGGTATTTTTTTTAAAAGAAAAGAAAAACTAACAGGCTAGAATGTTTTCGAAAGAGGAAAGTAAGGGGACTTGCTAGTCACCAGGAGAAAGAACATTTTAAAAACAGAGCTCAAGAGAGGCAGTCTGGTGTAGTGGTTAAGGCATCAGGCTACAAACCTGACAGTTCTAGTCCCACCTGAGGCAGGAAGCCATCTGGGTGATCTTGAGCTAGTCACTCTTTCTCGGTTCAAGGAAGAACCACTTCTGAAAAACCTTTTCATCAAGACTGCAATTATGCGCCAAGGCAATCCTTAGGAATCAAAAGTCTCTCTCTCCCTCCCTCCCTCCCTCCCTCCCTCCCTCCCTCCCTCTCTCTCTCTCTCTCTCTCACACACACACACACAAAGGGGAGGGGGCAGAACTTAGGAACAGCTGAATGGAGAAAAAGCAAAAAGCTTTTAAGATGTCCCGTAAGGGCAGATGATCAGAATTCACTAAAGAAGAGATTGCAAGAGCTCTTCTGGATAGTATGGTAGAAATAAAAAAGTTTCTCTGAAAGATTAAGGGGGAGCCTTGTACAAGAAAATACCAAAACATATGCCATCATATTTTTGTTACCTAAAAGCTTACAATCCTTACTGTGATTGTCCACTTTAAAACTCAAAACGGAGGAGTAGCCTACTGTGTTGGCATTTATCTGTGAATAGTGACATTCATCAAGTTTTAGATATGTCCCTGTGACAACCAGTGATCCCATTGCAAAGGAACAATGGCTGCTCAGCCTTTCCCCAGAGATCCGTGCAACGTTGTGATAGCAGCACCTGGTTTTCATTAGCAACTTATGATGGGCATCCAAGCATGATCCGCCTGACTTCTAGCCTTTCCCCCTTCGAGTTTCCCTAATCCTCCCTCATTTTCCCTTCTAATCTGGAAGAGTTTCACATGTGTTTGTTTGTTTAACTCAATCCGTATGGCTGCTCAACTCAAACAAGGGATTCTAGATGGCAACGCTCCCTTAAAACCTAGGTCAGTGTTTCTCAACCCTTGGTGACTTTAAGTCCTGTGGACTTCAACTCCCAGAATTCCCCCAGCCAGCAGAGCTGGCTGGGGGAATTCTGGGAGTTGAAGTCCACAGGACTTAAAGTCGCCAAGGTTGAGAAACACTGACCTAGTGCTTTCCAGCAACACTTTCCTTGAACAGGTTTTGCTTCACTGATTTCTTCTTACTATTGTATCTTCACCTAAGATTAAGTTCTCTATAAGAGATGGCAGAAGCTACTAAAAGTCCCCTTCATTCTGGTTCCTCATTTAATTATTTAGTATAATAACTCTATGGTACTAAATACTCCTGAGCCACAGTATGTGGTGTTTACTAGAAATCTGCTACCTAGGGAAGCTCCTGAAGAGCTGGGTTTTAAATAATCCTCTCTCTGGTGACTGGAAGAACAGCGTTAAGGCAGCTTTGCCCTTCATCCCATCCAGTGGAGTGATAATTTAGTGTGTCTCCTATTCATATATGAGCATTAACTAGGATCTCCCTATTCACTCTCCAGATCCTGTTTGCTTCCCACACCCATCCAACTTGACACCTTTACTTTGTTACCCAGGAGAGCTTGTGAGTAATGCTAGGATTTTGGAAATATTGAAAGTTACAAACTTAGCCGAGATGGCTAAAATATCAGCATATCTTAAAGATCATTCAAATGAGAGATATAAACGAGACTGGAAAAAATGGATTGACTATATACAAAACAAATACGGGACTAAGAAATTCCAGATAGCCTATGCTTAAGATCAGGAATAATTCAAACTGCTCAAAGTTAGTGTAACAGGAAGAAGCTGAGTTAAATGTAGAGATGTTATTAACTTCTTTTTAATATATTTCTTTTGTCTCAATATATTTTAGACTGTGTTTGTTAAAAATCTATACCGTGTACGGGCTCTGGGAAGTCGGGGGGGGGAGGGAGGTGGGGTGTTAGGGGAGAGGGTGGGGGGAGGGGGGTATATACTATGTGTTAGATAAGGAAATATTCCTCCCTTGAAAAGGGAGTCTTTTCAAACTGATAATCCATCTGAGTCTTCCGGGAATAGGGCGGCATACAAGTCAAATAAAAACCTTAAACCTTAAAACCTTAAACCTTCAGCCCTCATTCCCACCCTGTTCTGAAAAATTGTCAAATCTTATTTATTTTATTTTATTATTTATTATCAAAATTTATATGCCGCCCAATCCCGAAGGACTCGGGCGGCTTACAAAAAAAAGAGAGAAAAAAGAGAGAAAAAAAGACAGTTTTAAATCATAAAACCACATTACATTCATTCTAACTGGGGCTGGACCTCAACAGTGAGGTCAACAGCCCCAGGCCTGCCGAACAGCCAGGTTTTAACAGCTTTTCTGAAGGCCATGAGGGTGGGTGAGGTCCGGACCTCCGGGGGTAGCTGATTCCAGAGAGTCGGAGCAGCCACAGAGAAGGCTCTCCTCTGGGGGGCCCGCCAGCCGACATTGTCTGGCTGACGGTATCCGAAGGAGGCCCACCCTGTGGGATCTTATCGGCCGTTGGGAGGTATGTGGCAGCAGGCGGTCTCGCAGGTACGCTGGTCCTAAGCCGTGTAGGGCTTTAAAGGTAATGACCAACACCTTGAATTGCTTCCGGAGACCAATTGGTAGCCAGTGCAGCTCGCGGAGGACAGGTGTAATGTGGGTGTACCTCAGTGCACCCAATATCGCTCGCGCAGCCGCATTCTGGACTAGCTGCAGTCTCTGAATGCTTTTCAAGAGTAGCCCCATGTAGAGCGCGTTGCAATCATCAGCCCGGGCCCAGAGAGAAAGCCAATCTGTTGATGCTAATGCTTTGTGTGTAACATCTGTGTAAGTGAGGAAACAAAATTCTGGGGTCTGAAGAGAAGATAGAGGTGTGCTAGGAGAGGATCAGCCTCAACCTCAGATGCCAGCATCTCAGTTAAGCCACCTGTTCATGGTTGCTCTGCCTGGCGCAAGGCCTAACAGCTAGATTAAATCTCCAGCTTAAATTCCCCATATGTTTGAAAATAGGATTTTCAGAAGAACAGTAGGAAATTTAAATGGCAGCTGGACCAACCTGTCCTGTTCTTGTCCCATAAATCGCCATGTAAACGCATTGAAGAGGTAGAAGAAGCCCACTAAAAGGCATTTTGCCTCAAATATAGTGCTAGCAGTGCATGTTTTGTGTGGGTAGGTGTTTTAGATTCAAGAGAAAGCTGAAGAAGAGGAGGAAACCTTCCTGGGTGCGTCAGGAATATCTCTTACCTGAGCCACACTTAATTTGTTAAGCGAACTGTCAACACAGGGCAATCCTAAGACTGGAACACTGGGTGCTTTTTCAGGTGAAGAAACTTTCTTGGCGGAGGATACAGGGCTTTGGAAATTGTTGACCACACATGTCACCTATCCAACAAAGAGAAGAAGAGCAGCATTAAAGAGCTCTTTTCCTGATTTCTGCCAACATCGTACTTTGCATCAGAAGGAACATTCAACAGAGCTTTGCAACAGATAAACCCATTAGCACAATCTCTTGTTTGGCTTTTCCAATTCCTTTGCCAACTGCTTCTTGATCAAGCCCCGGTTTTTCTTCATCATTGTCCCATCTGTCTTGTTATGAGCCATTAGGTCAGGAGTGGACTCGCTTTAGTATTCACTAGTACGGAGTGAATAGCTGGGCATGACAGGGGAACCATGAGCTGCCTTTTTATTAAAATGCAAAAAGGAACAAGGGCAGGATGTTCATTTGAGCAGAGGGAAGTGACTGGTTGAACCTCTCAGCCGTACAAAAGGGGGTAAAATGTTATCTTGTGTTTTAGTAGGAACCAAACTAGTTTACTTTTCCATTACCCCAACCCAGAATAGCCACTTCTCCAGACTGCATTATGCTGTATTCTATAAATAAATGTTCAGTTTGTTTACTATGCACAAATGTATATAAAGAAAATTGCTTACAAATATGAAGAAAATTAGAGAATATGTCTACAGTAAATCTTTAAGGGCTGTGAGACAGACTGCACAGATTCCTCCGTTCCCATCCCATCTCTTGAGGAAAAGATAGACATTTTTCCTTCTACAGAGGAGGAGGAAGAGAGCATGGACAAAGAGATATTGGGAGAGAAAAAGAGCTATGCCACTCGAGATAGCTTCAGTCAAATAAGAAATGGCCCCATTCATGTCTGCATTTGGGAAAACTATAACACAGTCATCAGAAACTAATGCAAAAATGTATATGCATTCAAGATAGATAGTGGTTAATATTTATATGTATTTATATATTAGGATGTAGGTATATACATACATATGTATATATGTACATGAGCCGAGGTGGTACAGTGATTAGAGTGCAGTACTGCAGGCTACTTCAGCTGACTGCTAGCTGCAGTTCGGCAGTTCAAATCTCACCAGTTCAAGGTGGGTAAAATGAGGACCCAGATCATTGGGGGGGCAATATGCTGACTCTGTAAACCGCTTAGAGAGGCTATAAAAGCACTATGAAGTGGTTTATAAGACTAAGTGCTATTGCTATTGCTACGTATATAGCATATCTATATGTGTGTTGTGTATAGTATGTATACACTTTTGAAGCAGGCCACAGAATTTCATTTTTAATGTGTGCCAGAGTCCCCCCAGGAAACAAAATGACAATAAAGGGTTTCTTATAAGGTAAGCTGCCCCCCAAGATTCTCATCTTCCCTTAGAATAGTATCACTGGCCTGGCCTTTAAGTTTTAACCCTTTCATACTGATAAAGGAATAGTTTTTGAAACTGCCTGATGACCCACCATATTTAAAAAGGGGTCTCTCTCTACCCTGAAAAATCTGGTAAAAAAGCTCCCACAACAGCACTGCCACTATATAAAAGTTAAAATAGCAAAAAAAAAAAAATAGTAAGAGAACACCTGTCTGACCTTGATGGACACAAATCACGGGAACCTGATGGACTACACCCCAGAGTCCTAAAGGAGCTGGCAGATGTCATCTCAGAACCACTGTACCACAAACTCCTGGAGCACCGGGGAACTACCGGAGGAGTGGAAAAGAGCTGATGTGGTTCCCATCTTCAAAAAAATGGGGGGGAGGAGGAAACAGACTACAGACCAATCAGCCTAACATTAGTTCCTGGGAAAATACTGGAAAAGATAATAAAAAAGGCAGATCTCATCTAGAAATGAGTGAAGTAATAAGTAGCAGCCAGCATGGGTTTGTTAAAAACATATCATGCCAAACCAACTTTATTTCATTCTTCAACATAGTGACTAAATTAGCAGACCAGTGAAATACTGTGGATATCGTATACTTAGACTCCCGCAAGGCATTTGACAAAGTAGACCACAACCTACTTCTTGGCAAGCTAGAAAAAAGTGGGATGGACAGCATCACCACCAGCTGGATTTGCAACTGGCTGACAAACCGTACCCAATGAGTACTCCTTAATGGGTCTATATCTACATAGAGGGAAGTAAGCAGTGGGGTACCACAAGGTTCTGTCTTAAGCCCAGTACTCTTCAATATCTTCATAATTGACTTAGATGAGGGAGTAGAAGGGGAACTTACCAAATTTGCACATGATACTAAGCTGGTAGGAATAGCTAACACCTTAGAAGACAGGCTCAAGATCTAGATGGATCTTGACAGACTTGAACACTGGGCCCTGTCTAACAAAATGAAATTCAATGTAGAGAAAAGTAAAGTCTTACACTTAGGCAAGAAAAACCAAAAGTACAGATATAGATTGGGTGAAACCTGGCTTAATAGCAGCAACTGTGAGAGGGATCTTGGAGTCTTAGTGGACAACCAGCTAAATATGAGCCAGCAGTGTGCAGAGGCAGCCAAAAAAGCCAATGCAATCCTAAGTAGCATTAACAGAGGGATACAGTCAAGATCAAGGGAGGTACTAATACCATTCTATAAAGCCCTAGTAAGACCACACCTAGAATACTGCATCCAGTTTTGATCACCGCACTATAAAAAAGATATTGAGACTAGAAAAAGTGCAGAGAAGATCAACCAGGATGATTAGGGGACTGAAGACTAAAACATATGAAGAACCATTACAAGAACTGGGCATGGCTGCTCCAGTGAAGAGAAGGACCAGGGGAGACATGATAGCAGTCTTCCAATATTGGAGGGGCTGCCACAGAGAGGAGGGGGGGTCAAGCCATTTTCCAAAGCACCTGAAAGCCAGAAAAGGAATAATGGATGGAAACTGACCAAGGAGAGATTCAACCTAGAAATGAGAAATTTTCTGACAGTGAGACAATGGAACAACTTGTCTTCCGAAGTTGTGGGAGCTTCATCACTGGAGGCTTTCGGGAAGAGACTGGAATGCCATTTGTCGGAAACAGTGTAAGGTCTCCTGCTTGGGAAGGGGGGGGGTTCGACTAGATGACCTACAAGGTCCTTTCCAACTCTGTTAATCTAATCTACTCTAAATGTGCAATGATGACTGGAATGGCTTCTCCTTCCCAGAATAGTCCTGATGGTCAGAGGTGGGTTCCTACCGGTTCGTACTGGTTGCGTGCACACCAAACCAGCAGTAATGTCGGCAGAAGCCCCCCCCTGCTGACGGGGGCTGAATGCTGAGAAGGAAGCCCCACCCTTTTCCCTTCCTTGAAGAGGCTGAGCAGTCAAGTATCCCCCAAATTCTTACCAGAAAGATGGCAATGGCCCCGCCAGTGAGGAACCCGGCCAGCACATCAGACCAATGGTTCCGGTACTCGGCCACACGCACCACACCCACCAAGAATGCTGGGCCGAGGAGTGCCAGGCACAGGGATGGCTTGGCCAAGCGGGAGCCCTTCAGATGAAAAACCAGCGTGATATACATCTGTAGAAAGGGAAGAACAGCATAGGACAGTTAGCGGAAATGCCCTTCGTTTTCCTTGAATGGTGCTCAAGGTATTGCACCGCATAACCATGCATGTATAACCCAGGTGCAACTCTTTTTAAAATAAGGGGGGGGGGGAAAGGCAGGCAGAAGACCACCCAATCTGGAATAGCAGATTAAAGCATCGAGGTAAAAACCGGGAGGACTGTGGGTTCTAGTCCTGCCTGAGGCATGATGCCAGCTGGGTGAACTTGGGCCAATCCCTCTTCCTCAGCCCTAGAAAGGAGTTTTCAACTCCTTTTGAAAACCCGGCTTGAGGTGGCCCAACTGAGAAGTGACCGAGCTGAGAGGCAGCCCAGTGGCCCATCTGAAAGATGAAGTGGCAGAGCTAAGAGATAGAGAGGCAGCGCAGCAACCCAGCCCGGCAGCTGAGCAAAGGTGATGAGTTGCAATCCGGCCACTGAGCAGCAACGGTGAAATGGAACGACGTGGCAGCAGGACAGTGGCTGAGAGCAGGACGCTGGACCCTGAGCAGCAGCGGTGCAGAGCTAAGTAGCAGAGGAGTAGAGGGCCCAGAGCAATGACTGAGAGCAGTGGCAGACCAGCGGCAGCTGAGAACAGCGCAGCAGACCAGCTGAGCAGCAGCGGTGCAGAGCTAAGTATGACGGCAGGCTGCCCACAGCAGTGGCTAACAGCAGCCCGGTAGGCCTGCGGCGGCTGAAAGCAGCACAGCTGAGCAGCTGAGCAGAGGTTAAGCGGAGTACAACACCAGATCAGCACATCCTACCTGAAAACCCCAGTAGTAGCCACGCAACCAGAGGGCAAGAAGGCAGGGAGGAAAAGGATAAACACATCACACTTGTGGTCAGGGATGAAAGGGATAAACTTTCAAGCCAGAGTGTAGATGGAACCATCCTACCATATCTTTCAAAAATCCTAAACAGGTTACCTACCATAGCATTAAATCATTATCTAGTTAGAATGTCTACTTTTTTCAAATAACCTTCAGTGGCATACGCCAAGCATACTTTGTTGTTGTTATTGTTGAGTGTTAAAATGTTTTTATTTTCCATTTTTCATTTTCGTACAGTCACATATATACTGTGCATAACTGGGGCCATGCAACATTAAACAATAATCACAGCAATTCCTCTTGTCAGCAATACCCCCAGAAATATAAATAAAATGAAACTCAAACTCAAATAGAAACCCAATATATCTCTTCCACTCTCCATACACCTCTTTCTTCCGCCCCCCTCCAACTTTCTATCTTCCCTCCATCATCCCCCTCTACCCTACTTCCCCTCCCCCTCTACCACTCCTCTCTCCCGATCCACTCCCTCCCTTCCTTCTCACCCCCCTCCCACCCTCTCTCCCACCCTCTCTATCCCTCTTTCTTCTATCCCATCCTCCTCCCCTTGGTGTATTTCTACTATATGTCAATGTATTCAGCTTGTCCTATTTTTACGGAGAAATTAAATTGTTGTTGTTATTGTTGTAGACAATGTGTGTATTAGTCCAGTGTTTCAGATTCTAAAACTTCTTGCTCTGTCAATGGCATGTGATACTTGCAGCCCCCAGACAGGGTCAGAGAAGGGCCAAAAGGCAAGAATTCAGCCGGCTGAGAAAGAGGGGGAGCTAGGTTTCCCCACTGTATAACATCGAGGGACCTGTTTGGTTTTACTGCCTTCTAATGCGAAATGGACACAGTAATTAGTAATTTAGTAATTTAATAAATTTATATGCCGCCCAATTCTGTAGGACTCTGTAAAATCAAAGCTGATCCTTTTTCCTGAGGTGCTGGGATAAGTTTTGCTCACAGTAGGCAGTGCTTGGTCGCAAAAAATAGTTCTCCCCAATCTCCTGTTCTGGAGAAAAGATCCCGTGAATGTTTCTTTCACGCTGTGCCCACCAGAGGGCATTTCAGATTTCTCAGAGGAATTTACCAAACCTTAACCAGTTCTGCCCCTGTGTATATTGTCAAACCTGGCCTCTACCCACCCCAGCTGATACAAATGGGGGTTCAGGCAGGGCATGGGAAGGGAACTGGGTGGCAAAATACTGGAAAGACCTCAAAACTGCCCCCCTCCACCCTCCGTCTTTCTGCCTGTCCTGTCACCTAGCAGCCACTTCATACCACAGTGTACGCCACCGCATAGGCGCTGAGGGCAGCATCCTTGGAGGGGAAGGCCTTGCAGGCTGCAGTGACCAGGAGAGGATTGCCAGTGCAGGCTGCTTTGTCTGTGACGTAAATGGTGCCCGGGGGTGGTTGGCAGCCCAGCACAGTGTAGTTTGGTTGGCACACGGACAGGAAATGTGGCGTCTGGTTGCCGGTCACCACTTGGCCTGCATTGGCAAAGATGGTGGTAGTGAAGAGCCGAAGGAATAACACCTATGAAAGGAAAAGGACAGGAATGAGGAGGGGGAGGAGAGCCTGGGGGACTCGGCTGGGTCTAGGGGGGAGGGCATCCTCCTCTTACCCAGGAAGCGGATCATGCGGCGCAAAAGGGGATTGAAATAACAGCACTCGCCCGAGATGATGGTTTTCTCCTTATGCCTCGTGGGTTGGAAGAAGAAGGCAGCCAGTTCCCCAACAAGTATCTGAGGTGGGAGAGAGGAAGAAGCAGAAAGAGAAATTGCACTTCCTCTTTAATAGCGGTTGTTCAAAGGAAGCTCTGTGTGGAAAAGGCTGGCCAAGGGATTTGCAAAAGGGCTGGAGGATTCCTTCAAGATTCCTGACATTTCCTCTCATAAGGGAAGTATTGCTAAGACTTAGCATGGGAGGGGGGAATGTTTGAGAGGAAGTGACACTATTTTCTAGCCTCCAAAGATCCAAGAGAACCCAGCCCAAGTAAGGGATAAGCGGACTATGCATTTCCATGAGGATAAATATAGACACTTCCCCCCCCCCCCCCCAATCTGTAGCCTAGATAAGTTCTAGGTTACGGATGAGTTTTGTAACCTAGATTCAGGAAGGGCTGGCAAAACAGATTGAAAAGCATTAACATAGATCAGAATAGAAATACATGTTTTTTACATGACTTTTGAAAAAAAATGCAATTCTACTGTAGATTGTATCTGTAGCCGTTCAGAGCACAATAGGACTACATCAGTGGGAATTTATTTCAAAGCAAATCATGATTTTGTTTCTATTTTCTCTTTGGTCACTAAGGTATTAGCAATAGCAATAGCAGTTAGACTTATATACCGCTTCATAGGGCCTTCAGCCCTCTCTAAGCAGTTTACAGAGTCAGCATATTGCCCCCAACAACAATCCGGGTCCTCATTTCACCCACCTCGGAAGGATGGAAGGCTGAGTCAACCCTGAGCCGGTGAGATTTGAACCGCTGAACTGCAGAGCTAGCAGTCAGCTGAAGTGGCTGCAGTACTGCACCCTAACCACTGCCCCACCTCGGCTCTTGGGTATTCCCAAGTGCTAATGAAATACAAGCAGCACAGCAATGCCCAGTGTGTAGAAAGGGCTGTTAGAGCAAGGAGGGCTCAGGCGAGGGGCAGGGGAAGCAGTTGCAGTAGAGAAGAGTCCATACAATGGACTAAAGTCACCCAGGGAAGCAAAGTGGTGCATTGAGGACCACATTAAAAAAGGGGGGAGATTGCTCCTGTCAGATCCGCCTTCTTCAGCTTAGCGCTTAGCTGGCATTCTGCCATCAATTGTTGGGGTGGTGGAAACAGGCAATTGGCATGTAGAAGGTAGAGGAGATCCAAAGGGATGGTGGTGGTGACAGCTTTAAGAGAAGCCAGAAGTGTGAGAACTAGCCTGTTCCAGTCTTCAAGTCCATGGAGCCTGGGGAAGGAATGTGAATTGCACCAGGTGGCACCAAAGATCGGAGCATTTCTCAAAATACCTCTACAGAACAACATTAGGTGATGATGAACCAGGGACATAGGAAGGGCTGGGGAGAAGGGAAAGCATTGTAATGCTTTTTGCAGGAACTTCAGTTCTAGCCTGCTTTCGCTGCAATCACTAGTCAAAGAACCCATCACTTCAATCAAATGAAGTCGAGGGTCTTCCTTTCCTAGGGACCGAGCTGGGGCAAGATTGACTGGAGTAATAACAGCTGAAGTGCAACAGGGGCTCTTTTGTGAAACTCAGACATCCTTATTGGAGTTTCTGGTCATTTTTTCCCCCTACACATGAAAAGGATGTTGGGGGATAAAAAGCAGTTATGTTGCACATCATCCTGGTGAAGATATTGGATGGGAGAGACCCATGTTCAGTTATATGTTGAATTATCTGAATTAACACTGCTCTTAATATATCTTGCTTTATAAGAATAAATGGGGAGAGAATTGTGTGCTTTTTCCTGAGCAATTCGGAGGAAAAGCCAGGTAAAAGTGTGACAATTAAAACATCACAGAAACAAATTTGGGTTGGTACATGCGGTAGGACATTCTGAAAATACCTATATGAGAGGCAAAGCCAAAATGGAAGCATCTGAGCAGACAGGAGATGTGAATATAATAATTCAGATGATTCTAGTGGACGTGTGTTGTGAACCCTCAAATACATCCTCACTCCATTTCCCAACAGAGCTTCAGATATGACTGGATGCCCTCATACTTCTCCCCTTTAGCAGCTCAAGGAAATTAATTCCACCGCAGTGGAGGCCGTACGTATGCCATCATTGCCAAAGTATCCCAAGATCCATTAACCGGCCTTTCTTCTTCAGGGGTCCTCTCTCCTCCCAAATCCCTTGTGGATCTCTTACCGTGACGGTGGGAACAGCAGTAACGAGAGAGTAGACCAGGACTGGAGGTGCTCGGCTACTGTCCTCTGGCCCAGGATAGGGTTTGGCCAAAGTATTGTCATAGCAGAAGAATCCTTGAAAGTGCACTGGGAAAGTGTCGGAATACTCAAAGTGGTAAGCCAGGACCACTGTGCCAGCCATGATCCCCAGCTGTAAAAAGAACAGGATGGCACGTCAGACACCAGTAATAGAATGGGAGGCAAGATCTTTCAGATCTCTGGAATCACAGGTGGTTGCCATTTAACCATTACAGCATGGAAATTTCTATGCCTCCTTTCTTATTCAGATACCAGGTTGAGGAATAAGAGAGGAACCCAGCTTCCTGGGCTAAAATAAGGCTATTGTGTTCCTCTCCTATGTCCCCCCCCCTCCTGATTACTTGGTTCCACCACAAAACCGCGTTTGACTAAAGCGCGCTCGACGAAACCGCGTAGCTGACATCATCACAGGGCGACAACAGTGCGGAGACAGAAGCACGCTGTAAGCGCTAACCCTAACCCTAACCCTAACCCTAACCTAATCCTAAACCTAACCCTAAACCTAACCCTTAACCTAACCCTTAACCTAACCCTAAACCTAACCCTAACCCTTAACCTAACCCTAACCCTAACCCTAACCCTAACCCTAACCCTAACCCTAACCCTAACCCTAACCCTAACCTAATCCTAAACCTAACCCTAAACCTAACCCTAAACCTAACCCTTAACCTAACCCTAAACCTAACCCTAACCCTAACCCTTAACCTAACCCTAAACCTAACCCTAAACCTAACCCTAAACCTAACCCTTAACCTAACCCTTAACCTAACCCTAAACCTAACCCTAACCCTTAACCTAACCCTAAACCTAACCCTAACCCTAACCCTAACCCTAACCCTAACCCTAACCCTAACCCTAACCCTAACCCTAACCTAATCCTAAACCTAACCCTAAACCTAACCCTAAACCTAACCCTAACCCTAACCCTTAACCTAACCCTAAACCTAACCCTAAACCTAACCCTTACCTTAAGTTGAATTGGCTTGCTTTCAAAGCGCTATTTAAAGCGCCCTTCTTTCTCCGCGCTGGCTGTTGTCGCCCTGTTGATGATGTCAGCGACGCGGTTTAATCGGGCGCGCTTTAGTCGAGCGCGGTTTTGTCGTGCCACGGATTTCTTCCCACTTTCCCCAGACATTCCCCTTTTTGCAATTCATAGCTCATAAATGATCCCAGGCGAATGTTCAGGGACCGAGCCCAGAGGAAGCAAGCTAAATGCAGGCTTCCATTAGACAGGAGAGACGTTTCAGATATATATGTCTGTTTTCTTCTGTCTACCCACTTTACAGGAATCATCTGAATGCTCTTCAAGGGACGGAAAAAAAAATCTATTTTGCATCTATAAACAATTGCCATGTCCCATTTCCTCATTTTTTAAAAATGTCATGAAAATATCTGAAAAATAAGTAGATGTATTTTCCAAATGGCTGGCCATCAACAAACATTTGAAGACCTTTCTAGGTTTGCTGAAAACGTACCCAAGAAATTTCGAAAACCGTTCTATTTCAGGGGAAGGTATTCAGATTTGAACCCTTGTTTGTAAGTAGCTATAGCCCTAGAACAGTAGACTAACTAAATTCTTGGCTATCCTAACACATTAGAGAGCTGAAGTGTTCTAGGCCACTAAAAGGAAGGAGGGAGACTCTAGTAAAACTATGAGATATTGACTGCAAACAGCCAGATGATTAGATGGTGTGAAACAGTTAGGGATCTCAATACGCTCCCTTTTCACAATGACACAGGTTTTTCTAATCCTAGTCTGTTAATGCTGGTCATCCTGCCTACAATGACCTCCATATGTGGAATATGGAGTCCTGAAAACTAGTCATCTACCAAGAAGAGCAGGGTTCCACCACAAATCCGTGAAGCCCTTATCCGCGGAGACATAAGCGTGAAGACTAATTTGCGCCGTTTGAAGCGCTAAGGAAAAACGCGACCCTACCGCGATGACATAATCGCGGAGGGCAAATCCGCGCATTCCCAAGCACTCAGTACCCTAAACCTAACCCTAAAACAAACCCCTAAACCTAATCCTAACCCTTACTTTAATTGAAATCGGCTTTCTGCCGCGGCGCCATTTTAAAGCGCCCTTCTGTTGCCGCGCTGTTGTCGTGGCGGTGATGACGCGCATTGATGACGTCGCGGCTTTAGCGACGCGATTTTATCACCGCTATTTTGACGAGCGCGGTTTTGTCGTGCCACGGAAGAGCAGGGCTGGTCTATATACAGAGGCCACCCAAGCAATGCTGTGAATTACCCAAGCAGCTGTTCTTGTAATATAGCAGATGCATTTGGGCAACTTTGCTTTAAGTTCTACTGAGCAGCTTCCAGGAACACTAGCAAAGTGACTTTTGGTTCCAAGTCTTGAAAGAACAATCCCTGCAAAATGCAAACTCTGTATCTCAGTGCTACTCTTATAACCTTAAACTGAACTGGCTGCAGCATTTGAGTGTGGACAACTCCTTCCTAGTACTGTGAGAATGGCAGTGTGTCTGTGCATGAGAGAGAGAGAGAGGAGAGAAGGAGAGGGGGAGGGAAGGAGAAAAGGAGGAGGGAGGGAAGAAGAAGAGAGAGAGAGAGAAGAGAGAGAGAGAGAGAAAGAGAAAGAGAGAGAGAGAGAGAGAGAGAGATATTAGAGATAGATAGATAGATAGATAGATAGATAGATAGATAGATGATAGATAGATAGATAGATAGATAGATAGATAGATAGATAGATAGATAGATGATAGATAGATAGATAGATAGATAGATGATAGATAGATAGATAGATAGATGATAGATAGATAGATAGATAGATAGATGATAGATAGATAGATAGATAGATAGATAGATAGATAGATAGATAGATAGATAGATAGATAGATAGATGATAGATAGATAGATAGATGATAGATAGATAGATAGATAGATAGATAGATAGATAGATAGATGATAGATAGATAGATAGATAGATAGATGATAGATAGATAGATAGATAGATGATAGATAGATAGATAGATAGATAGATAGATAGATGATAGATAGATAGATAGATAGATAGATAGATAGATAGATAGATGATAGATAGATAGATAGATAGATAGATAGATAGATGATAGATAGATAGATAGATAGATAGATAGATGATAGATAGATAGATAGATAGATGATAGATAGATAGATAGATAGATAGATAGATAGATGATAGATAGATAGATAGATAGATAGATAGATAGATGATAGATAGATAGATAGATAGATAGATAGATAGATAGATAGATAGGATAGATAGATGATAGATACTGTAGATAGATAGATAGATAGATAGATAGATAGATAGATAGATAGATAGATAGATAGATAGATAGATAGATAGATAGATAGATAGATAGATAGGATAGATAGATGATAGATACTGTAGATAGATAGATAGATAGATAGATAGATAGATAGATAGATAGATAGATAGATAGATAGAGATAGATAGATAGATGATAGATAGATAGATAGATAGATAGATAGAGATTAGAGATAGATAGATAGATAGATAGATAGATAGATGATAGATAGATAGATAGATAGATAGATAGATAGATAGATAGATAGATAGATATTAGAGATAGATAGATAGATAGATAGATAGATAGATGATAGATAGATAGATAGATAGATAGATAGATAGATGATAGATAGATAGATAGATAGATAGATAGATAGATAGATAGATAGATAGATAGATGATAGACAGACAGACAGACAGACAGACAGACAGACAGACAACGTGTTGATCAAATTCCCTGGTTTTCTTACCTCCACAAACACAAAACAAGGTATAATGCTTATGCTTCTCTTAAGCTCCTGCTTTCCACCAGCCATAGCAATTAGGCCTGGATACTTCTGCAAGAAAGATGATGATTTATAGGGGCGGGATCAGAAGAAGAAATTGTGCTCTATTTTAGGCAAGCATAACTTTTCCCTACAGGATTCCCCCCCTCCTCCGAATAACATCATATTTTAAGACAGGTGTGTTCAAACTGGATTGTGCCCTGAGCCCCCTAAAACAGTAAGTGAACATATATGCTCTCTCAGGAATTATTTCCCTAGGATTAAGCTGGGGCAACGAATAAATACCATGGCTTATTTTTAATGATTACCTTTTAATCTAAATATCAGAGGAGTTTGTTGTTACAGTACTGCTTTGCTCGCTTTGGCCTTTGACAGGAAAATAAGTAGCAAAAACCACAGAACGTTTTACAGAGCTAACATTGTGCCTCCAAATGCCTGTTCGCATTTAAAAAAAAATTGTGGCTCCAAATTGCTTGTGACATTCTTCTCCTTCCCCCAGAAGTCCTACAGTTTGAGAATAGTTGCTTTAAGGTCAAGCAACAACTTCGACATTCTATATCAGTGTTTCTCAACCTTGGTCACTTGAAGATGTCCGGACTTCAACTCCCAGAATTCCCCAGCCAGCATTCGCTGGCTGGGGAATTCTGGGAGTTAAAGTCGGGACATCTTCAAGTTGCCAAGGTTGAGAAACACTGATTTAAAGCCTCAGATACCTTCATCCTCTTCAGTGGAAAGACAGTGGCTAGGACAGTGTTTCTCAACCTTGACAACTTGAAGATGTCCGGACTTCAACTCCCAGCAAATGCTGGCTGGGGAATTCTGGGAGTTGAAGTCCAGACATCTTCAAGTGGCCAAGGTTGAGAAACACTGTTCTATATGAAAGCCAAAGCATCTCCTCTTTTGGAGTCCAGGTGCTCAGGTTTAACAAAGTCACCCTACTTTGTCAAGTAGTTTGTGTAAAGTATAAAGTCCTTCTAACAATTCAAGGAGGATATGGCATCGACAAAACAACAAAGTAATAATGCCCGTTAGTTGGGCTTTTAAAAAAAATGGTGATATACAATACAGGTAGTTTTCAACTTATGACCACACCTGAGCCCCAAATTTCTGTTGCTAACTGAAACATTTGTTAAGTCAATTTTGCCCCATTTTACAATCTTTCCTATTACATTTGTTTAGTGAATCATTGCAAATGTTAAGTGAATCTGGCTTCCCCATTGACTTTGCTTGTCAGAAGACTACAAATGATGATCACATGATCCTGGGACATTGCAACCCAGTGGTGGGATTCAGCCAGTTCGCACCTATTCGGGAGAACCGGTTGGTAACTTTCTAAGCAGTTCGGAGAACCGATTGTTGGAAGAAATCTCCTTTTGTTTTTTTCCCACTTCACAGGGCTAATCCTGTAAGGAAGGCAGGAAGGAAACATTCTGGTGTTGTTTCTAGCCTCATCTTTATTGCCCTGATTACAGAAACTGCCTCTCCGGTTAACCCTGATTACCATTGTCACAGCTAAGGTGAAGCGCCCATCAACGTGAGTGATGTTGAGTTGGCCACACCCATCCAGTCACATGACCACCAAGCCCCGCCTACCCTGCTGATCATTAGGGCAGAGAACCGGTTGTTAAATTATTTGAATCCCACCACTGGTATGAGTGATGTGAAGTTGGCCATGCCCACCCAGTCACATGGCTGCCAAGCCACTCCCACCTGATCACATGACCACCGAGCCACTCTCACAAAACAGGCCCCACCTACAGAATAGGTTCTAAACAATTTTTGAAACCCATCACTGCTGCAACTGTCATATATACAGTATATGCGTAAGTCAGTTGTCAAGCATCTGAATTTCAATCACAGGACTATAGAGATGCTGCAATGGTTGAAAGTGAAAAATGACCATAAGCCACTTTTTTCCAGTAACTTCAAACAATCATTAAACTGTTGTAAGTTGAAGACTACCTGTAAAATTGGGGAAAATGAATATTTTAAAATACATTTTTTGAAAAAGCAATACATAAGACTTTTTTTTTTCAAAGCTACCTTCCTGCCTTCAAATTTCCACTTCTCCTAAAATTATGTTGTAGAAACCTCGTGCGCATATTACTGTGAGCATGGATCAATGCAGGGATTTCTTCTGAATGAATATGCATTTTAATATCTAATATTCAAAACCAAACCATAAAAGATTCTAGGAACCAGCTAGCCAGCCAGCCAGACAGCCTCTGATTCTGAGGAGTCAGGGAAAAAGACAAATTAAAGTAGGTATTTTAAACTTCTCTCTCTGAGGGAATATATGTGCGGATGTCAGAGTAAGACAATTTTTGTGAATTAATGGAATCAAAGCAGGATTGAGCTCAAGAATTTGGTAAGTATCTTATAGTTCAAAGCAGAGAACAGACATTTTGCAGTCTATAGAAAGAACCGAGCAAACTTTTATCATGGCTGAGAATTTGAACTCCTAAGGAAATCGAAGAGGAACTTGTCCCATCAGTGGTCACTGCAGTAGCTTCCCATTCTTCAGACCAGATTTATTCAGACTGGAATAAATCTCCTAGACTCAGTTGTCTAGCCAAATCTGTAAAGGATTGCGTTGCATGTTCACTTAAGATTGTGGTCTTGTTATAAAACACAAGCATCTCTAGGAATCCAGAAGCTCCAACCATTTTTCCCGCCAGCAGGAGTATGTTTTAATGCAAATTTCATCATAATAAGATGTTACTTAATCACTGATCCAACCATGTTAAGCATATTAATTAAAAAATAAGTACTGTGAATATTTGCTCATATTCAAGGAGCAGAAATAAAAATTGAATTTTACAGTCGATTTGTAGAGAAATTACTTAGCTATGCTTTTTTTTTTTTTTTTACAAATGTTGGCGCAACAGGAATAATACAGCTTTATGTTCATATATAATAAGAAAAAAAGATATGTCTTTACTTAATCACAGTCCCTCACTATTTCTCCTAATCTCTGCTCCTTTCTTAATTCTCCTTGCAGCACATCCCTCTCTGGCCAAAGAACTGGAAAATTTGGATGCCCTACTTAGAAAGAAGCATGCAAACTCAACTCCAAACAACATTATTAGTACATGTTAATACTGTATTTTGTATTCCTCTATTAGAAACCCAGCTCATCCCAAATCTGAGTCCCCATAAATGCAACAAGGATTCAAAACTCTCTTCCCTCAGTACAGGAGAGGGTTGAGAGCTGACTGCTCCCCCCTCCACACCTTCCTCTTTCCATGATTGCCTCTTCTTCCAGCACAGATTGCAAGGCAGAATCATGCTGCTCGTGGGGCTAGTACAACTTCTCTAGCACTGCAACCCGTGTTGTCAGAATCCAGCGGCAACAAGATCTGTGGGCTGCCTGCCCCCTTTGGCAAGCGACCCACATCCATGGCAACTCATCAGCCCCCCCTGAGCCCAACTGAAGAGAAGTGGGACCCTCTGTCTCTGTGGCTTCGCCAATGGCATCAGTGACCATTTTGCTGCAAATAGCAATCAGGACAGCGAGAGTGTGTACATGTGTAGGCATGTGTGTGTGTGTGTGATACATTCAGCATTCTAAGAGTGTAGCTTAGCAACACAGTGTTTTAAAACATGCATGAGAGCGTACACACACACACACACGCACACACACGGACACCACTGCAATTGTCAAAACTGCAATAATGCTAGTGTGAATAGGCAGTGGAGAAGCAGCAATGAAGAGCCCAGGGATATTGCAAGCTATCAGGACAATCCCCCCCCATAGCCCGGCCATTGCATCTCTCACCTTCTGTCTGTAGGAGTGGCTTTTTAGGCAGCAGCCATGGCTTCCTTGGCCCACCTCCTCTTTCTCTTCAGGAAGCAATTTTAACAGTCTGCCAGACGGAGCAAGGAATCCACGCTGATCACGCCAATATCGTAATTAGACCCTGGGCTGCTGGATGAGACGTTATTTTGCATTAGCAGCTGGAATGAGGGGGAGAGAGAGAGAGAGAGAGGGGGGAGTGCAACACATACATATGAATGCACACACGCACGGGCACACACACACACACACAAAGGGAGGAGATAGAGGGAAGGAGAATGCTTCAAGAGGGGATATTCAATGAAATGCTGGCTGTCTCTCTTCTGGTCAGATGGGTAAGAGTCACACAATCAGCTAAAATCAGTAAATCAAAGCTTCACTTCCAATTCTTTTTTTTTTATCAATTTCATATATACATTCACAATTATATGATCTCATAACTGTTATTAATAATATGTATTTATAACAATTTTCCCTACTGTTGACAATATACTTGAAGATTGCTTTTTTATCATCCCATAGATCCATCTTATCTTACAACGGTCCTACTTCTTCTTCCCTCCCTCAAGAAACCAGCTTTGTTGCTGCTTGTTTGAACTGAGCTTCCCTGTAATTCACTGGCCTCATATTTCTACCAATGATTAGTACTAGAGGAAAAAATGAAGCCCTAACAATCCAAATGCATCGCCTAACATGCTTTAACAACAATTATCGAGCGCACACGTTTCAAACTCACAGTCAATTTATACAGGGAAAAACACGAATTACTAGTTACAGAAAATGTAACTCGGTGTTAACACTAACTTACTGAAATAATTGCAAGAAGAAAGAAAATTGGCTTGCATTTTTACTGTCGATTGCATCAGGAAAGATCCTTTATAAAATTGCTTGAAAGATCCTTGCGCAATTTCAAACATCTGCATTTCCCTCTGTTTACTTTTGGCGACAATAAAAGCAAGAGTTTGGATGCTTCGTTGCAGAGGGAAATGGAAATATGGTGATCGTACTGTCAACACCACCAATAGCTTATGGCAGTGTTTCTCAACCTTGGCAACTTGAAGATGTCTGGACTTCAAGTCCCAGAATTCCCCAGCCAGCATTCGCATTCGCTGGCTGGGGAATTCTGGGACTTGAAGTCCAGACATCTTCAAGTTGCCAAGGTTGAGAAACACTGGCTTATGGCATTTAAAAGCCATCCTTTACATCTGGGGAGAGCAAGTGATGGTCCCTGAATCCTCTTATTGTGGCCCTCAAACCTCTTTGAACCTCCCTCAAAGGGGAAATTCATGAATACTGCAGCACAAGCCTTTAAAAAGCAAAAACAATAGCAGACTTATATGACACCCCATAGTATTTACATCACTCTCTGAGCACTTTGCAAAGTCAGTGTATTGCCCCCAACAATCTGGGTCCAACCTTCAAACATAATTCAGTTTGATACTCAGAAAGTTTCCTCCATGTGAGTCATCCTGTTCACTCTGCAGCCTCCCAGTCCCCGCCCACCCACCCATGACAAATGTGGCCAGGGTCACATTTAGAGCATGTGAGACAAGGAGTACAGCTAAGCCATACCTCAGGGCCAATCAGCTTTTCAGCCCTTCCTCTTGTCTGCAGTTTGTCAGCATTGCCATCCTCTGCTGTAGCTTCTTTCTTCTTGGGTGTCCCCTGCTTCATCTGCCAAGGTTCAGTAGTCTCCTCTCCAGAGATGGTCTCATCCCCATCACAGGCCAAGCCAGGCATCTCAAGGAAGCAAGTCAGAGGAGGCGAGAGTGAAGGTGGTATTTTTCTGCACTTCTTAGCAACAAAGGAAACAGACGTATGGTTTGGAAAGCATCTACGACAGAACCTCTTAAATCAGTGTTTCTCAACCTTGAAGACTTGAAGTCCACAGGACTTCAAGTCTCCAAGGTTGAGAAACACTGTCTTAAATAGAAAAGGAAAAGGCATCTACAAAGGATGCCAATTCCCCCTGCTACCCCCCAGTTTGCCTTGGGAATTTTTCAGTAAACAGCTGCTGCAGCTGCAGAATCTCCTGGATTTTACCAACATTGATACTGGACCTAGAAGACACGCAAGGGAAGGAGGACGCAGCTTTTAATAAGATAATTTAATTACAGATAGTAGAAAAGCCTTTAGTACAAAGAACACCAGCGACTGCTAGACATTTTTTTAATTAAAAAGTTTTTTTTAATCAAACATTAATTAAAACATTGGGCACAGTGTAAACCATACTGGCAGAATCTATGCCATACATGCTAAGATATTCTAAGTTATACACTGTAGCCACCCTGTTTTTTTAACATTCGATCCATACCGTATTTACAAAAAGGAAGAGAGTCACCTATTTCCAGCCGTTTCGGTTTGTGTTTATCTTGTACATTCTCGCATTTATCATTTCATACATAATTCTAGTCTGCGTTCTATGAATCTTGGCTCATGCCTATTTTGGGCTTTCCCTTTTATATTCCAACCCTCGATAAAATTTATCCCAGATCTTACAATATTCTGATTCATCTTTATTCTTCAATTTATCACGTCAATTTATCCATTTCAGTGCATATCAAAATTTTCTTAATTATTTCCCCTTCATGTGGGGTTTCCCTGTTTTTCCAATTTTGGGCAAAGACCATTCTTGCTGCCGTGATAATATGTATAGTTAAAAAGATAACCCCCCTGTTGTATTTCTTGTTTATAATTCCTAAGAAAAATAGTTCTGGTGTGAATTCTATTTCCTCTTTGGTTATCTCTATCAACCACTTTTGGATATTCTGCCAGTATATTTTGGCTTTTTGGCACGACCACCACAGTAGTACGTGGTACGTGCCTGGTTCTTGGTCACATTTCCAGCAATTTGGCGATGAATTACTAAACATTTTGGTGATTCTTGTGGGTGGAATGTGCCACCTATAAAACATCTTATATAGGTTTTCCTTATACGGTATTGACAAAGTTATTTTCCTGTCCCTTTCCCATAGTTCTTGCCATCTGTCCTGTAAAATGTAATATTTTCCATTTACTTGGTGTTGGTTATATCCTGCTCATACAATACAGAGGGGGGAATCATTGGTGTTCTATTTTCCATCTCTATTCTGTTGCTGCTATGTTTCAAAAAAGATTAAAGCACCAATATACAAAATCCACTCCTTTGTCAGTGCTAATTTCGTACAGTATTGTTTTTCTCTGGGAAAGTTCTGTGTCATTTCATTATGATAATGTTAATAAATGATGAAAATGCCTTTTTCTGCCTGCTTTATACTGTTTTTGCCAGATAATTGCTATTTGTACTGATATTTAATAAATAAATGGGGGAGGGTTATTAGCTGAATTACATGGCACGTTTCTGTAGATGGGACTATATTGGGTGCCAAAGTAACAGGAATTGATTCCCAGTAATTGTCCGACACTGGCTGTTCTGGCAGGCCTGAGGCTGTTGAACTATCCAGCCCCATCCGATGTTATGACTGTTGCTGAATTTTTAATTGTTGTTTTTATTTTTGTACCCCCTTCCCTTCTTATTGTTAGCCGCCCTGAGTCTTCCGGGAGTAGGGCGGCATACAAGCTAAATAAATCAAATCAATCAATGAAATCAAATTATTCTAGAATAGATCTATGATCTGACTTAATCTAAGGCAGCTTTCTATCACAGTGATGACAAAAACTAGTGTCTTCCAAGCAGTTTGGTTTAATTTTATCTGCATTGTCAAAAATTCAGCTCCAAAGATGATCCAGCTTCTTTCTTCTTGATTCTCCATCCATACCTAAGAAAGACACCATTAGGTTGCCTGATATATAGGTAGGTGTATGAGTGGAAAGGGGTCTGTGTGCTTTTATACTGGAAATGGGCAGTTTACAACCAAATGAACAAGGTCTTGCTCCACTATTGTTGTCTCCAAGAGTAGCTACCCAAAATTCAGGAACAAAATGAAGATACTTGGCAATGTTACCATTTCTTTCGACTGCTAGCATGAATATTACTCTTTACTTTTACCCCACCCTTCCCAAACCCCAAAATGTCTTGCTTCTTCTACTAACAGTGTCGTGTCTTTTCTGTGTCTTTTGACCCAGAAAGGATGAAAAAAGGTGAGAGAAAATTCTGTGTAGTCTTCTATGTAATCTGTGTTGAGAATTTCAGGGTAGCCCTGCTCTCGAATGCGAGGAGCAAGAGAAAAAAAAGGGGGGGGCTCACCTTTCCCTTCTAGGAACTGTGCTTTGAGCTGCTACGGCGGTGCTGATGGAGAGCAGAGTCAGAGAAATTGGAATCAAAGAAATTAGTTTTTGGCTGTTGTCGGCTCCCACGATCTGTAAAGAAGTCCCAGAGAGAGATTTCTGGAGGAGTTGAGCACATCTTACCCTTCATTTATTTATCTTAAGTTCTCCCCTGCTTTCAGAAAGGTCACGTTAGGAGGCAGGCAAATTAGAAAACACAGTTTCCCATTTTGTCCCACCGCGCTCGGCTGAGACCAAGCAAATCTTGCCACGGATATGTGGTTCTGTTATGGGATGTCAGAATAATCTTGGAAGACAAGGGAAAAAGGAAACCGCCTGCATCACAGTCTGATAAATGAACTCTTGAGTCCAAAGCAGTGGTTGGAATAGAGGAAATGTCTCAGAAGAGAACCCCTCTAATTCTCTGGAAAGTAAAGGAAGGGGAAAGGGGAGATCCTTCAGACTTACAGAATTCTGTTGCTGTAACCTTACCAAAAAGTAGTATTAATACTGATAGTTTTGTTTCCTGCCTGGAAGGGCTGACATATTCACCCCAGAGGAATATTTTAGAGAAATTATGTATATTAGTTTTTCTCTGGTGGGTAACTTCACACAGCCCAACCATGCACTCCAAATTAACTCCAGAAGTGATAAAATTGGGCTGCCTATAATTTCCAGTTATTTGGGACTTTGATGCTTGTACTTAATTACCTGGGATGGGAAGTTTGAGAAAACACACTGCATATTATTCTGAATCCCAAAGATTGGGAAGCAGGCCTAGTTTTCCATGCATGCCTATGATCCATTCCTGTATGCTTCTGTTCAGAGGTGGAGTAACTAGGCCTACTCACCTTTCATTCTTGAAGAATTCCTCTTCTCACTCCATGTGCTGTTGTTCATAATAGAGTTGCGTAAAGTGTTGACAGCTGACCTGTATCAGAAGAAAACCTTATGATTCCCTTTGTGGCTCTCCTGCTACCAAAGGAAAGAGACAGAAACAATATTTCCTTGCATCCTTTGATAATATTAAAAGTTAATTGTGCAGGATGAAAGTGCACCTCTGGAACCCTCACCTGGTGGATCTCATTTTACAACTTCATTCTCAGAGATCCAAAACAACGTAGGAGCAATTATATAGATTTATTTATTTTTTCTTTATTTATAATGGATCCAAACATGCTATCCTTTTATTTCCAGAGATAATAGTGCGGAATACAAGCATTTCCTTAGACTCAAATTTGAATCAACTATATCTACTAATACAGTGGTTCCCAAACTTGGCAACTTTAAGACTTGTGGACTTCAACTCACAGAATTCTGGGAGTTGAAGTCCACAAGTCTTAAAGTTGCCAAGTTTGGGAACCACTGTACTAATAGGAAAGATGTGGCACAGCTTTAGAAGGTTGACCATCCTGGTGCAGAAAATTCAAGCCTCAAAGATTCCTATTCCAACATCCCACAAAATGGAAGAAGGTGCCTGATACCACGTCCAATGAAGGGAAAGATGTCAAATTCAAAAAATTCCTTCCGCTAACTGAGACAGGAAGAAAGCCAGCAAGAGCTCCCAAGAAGCTGTTCTTACCAGATTTCATTCAGCTCTTCAGGCCCTGGTTTATGATCTTTCTCTTCTAGAGCATCATCCGGGACTTTGCCCCTCAGCTTGGTCAGGAACTAGAGGAAAATCAAATGTCAAATAAATCCATTGGGGTGCAAAACAGCCTACGGTGGATATCCAGGAGGGAGCTCTCCTAGAAAACTCTGGATGAATTGTTGAAACAGTGCCTAGATCAGCCCAAATCCAAGGCTTGCTCTCTACTTGGGGCTGCCCCTGAAAAGTGTTTGGAGACTACAATTAGTCCAGAATGCAGCCGTGCGAGCGATATTGGGTGTACCAAGGTACACCCATACTACACCTATCCTCCGCGAGCTGCACTGGCTTCCTATTGGTCTCTGAGCACGATTCAAGGTGCTGGTTTAAAGCCCTACATGGCTCAGGACCCGGATATCTACGAGACCGTCTTCTGCCGCACACCTCCCTAAGACCGATAAGATCGCACAGGGTGGGCCTTCTCCAGGTGCCATCAGCTAGACAATGTTGGCTGGCGGTTCCTCGGAGGAGGGCCTTCTCTGTTGCCGCTCCGGCCCTATGGAATGAACTATCCCCAGAGATCCGGACCCTTCCCACTCTCATGGCCTTCCGAAAAGCTATTAAAACCTGGCTATTCCGGCAGGCCTGGGGCTGTTGACCTCTTGACCAAGGTCCAGCCCCACTTAGACTGGGTGCATGGTGTGTTTCTTTTAATCTGTTCTCTTCTGTTTGCCTTTTTAACCTTTTTCTTAAAATTTTATTTCTGTAAGCCGCCCGGAGTCCTTCGGGATTGGGAGGCCTATAAATTTAATAAATAGAATAGAATAGGATAGGATAGAATAGAATAGAATAGAAGGCTTAGGTACACAGACTACACAAGACCATGCAACCTGTTTACACAAGATTGCACAAGACAGGGAGTTGTGTAATCAGACCTCCTGTCATCTTTTTCTTTGAATCTTCAGGACTGCCACCCTTAGTGCTGTGGGAAACTGGGAGGAGGGATTGCATGGAGTTGAAGGGATATCTAGCCAAAACAACATTCCTTTCTCTGAGAGCCAAGGACATTCAGCCTCCACCCGGAATGGCATGACTGAAAGGCACCTCCAGTTGGGACAGTGTGCATTGATTGGGCCATGTGATGGACATGTGGGTGCAGGGGAAGAGTCTTGGATTTTCTGCTGGGTGGAGGAAACCTGGGAACTTTCAGATTCAGCTTTTCCCAGATGTGCCAATATGACATCTCCTTAGATTCCTTAGAGCCGAGGTGGCACAGTGGTTAGAGTGCAGTACTGCAGGCCACTTCAGCTGACTGCTATCTGCAGTTCGGCAGTTCTAATCTCACCGGCTCAAGGTTGACTCAGCCTTCCATCCTTCCGAGGTGGGTGAAATGAGGATCCAGACTGTTGTGGGCGATATGCTGACTCTGTAAACCGCTTAGAGAGGGCTGAAAGCCCTATGAAGCGGTATATAAGTCTAACTCCTATTGCTATCATTACCTCTCTTGTGCCCACTTCTCCCCTGGCTGCTTCCCTCCACAACAACTGATTAGGATTCAGGAGTAGGATTGGCAGAAGGAAAACAACCCTCTGGACTAGCAAACCCTTTTCTCCTTCTGCCTCCTGTTTCTGATGTTTCTGATAAATCCCACCTTATTGTGCGGCAAAAGTCAGGGGAGAAATTTCCTAAAATATATATTCTGTCAGACAACTACCTTATGGGCAAGCGGGTGAGAGAGATTTATTTTAAAGTGCAATGAGCTGAGTTTTTTAATTGATAAAGAATATGTACAGTTAAATAATGGTTCCTAGAAAAATTGCTAATATAGACAGGGATATATTATACTCTTCTCATGAGGACTCCAACTCAAGAGTGAAACTGAGTGGAGGAACTTACCTTGGTGTATTTCATTTGATTCTCTTGCATTTTCTTAATGCTGACAAGGTTTCTAGTGATATCAACCTCCTGGTCCTCTAAGATAAGAGCCAAGAACACCCCCAATCAGGATCCCAATCAGGACTACGCCCATCGTCATCTTTTAAACTCCAACTTCTAACGTCTTCTAGCTTCTGTGAAGCACCAGGCACACATGGCCTCCTCTTAGCCTCTGGCTCTGCTGCAAACGTTTCCTTTAAGACCTTGCCTTCAGCAGACAATACTCGCATCATTATTTATATCTTCCTTAGCAGATAAAGGAGCAAAAGCAATAACAAAGGGCATATTTATCACCAAAAAGGAGAACAGAGGGGACTATATCTGACACTTAACATGTGGAGTTCTTGATGTTTTCTGAGCAAAGTTGTTTGCTTGCAGATGTTTCATTACCCAACTAGATAACATAATCAGTGTACTGATACACTGATCATAGCAATAGCAATAGCAATAGCAGTAGACTTATATACCGCTTCATAGGCCTTTCAGGCCTCTCTAAGCGGTTTACAGAGAGTCAGCATATTGCCCCCAACAATCTGGGTCCTCATTTTACCCACCTCGAAAGGATGGAAGGCTGAGTCAACCCTGAGCCGGTGAGATTTGAACCGCTGACCGCTGACCTGCTGATCTAGCAGTAGCCTGCAGTGCTGCATTTAACCACTGCGCCACCTTGGCTCATCAATGCACTGGTGAGGTTAGATATTCAGACATAGAATAGAATAGAATTCTTTTTTTCCAGAATTTTTTTTTATTCTCTTACATACCATTTTAAGTATACATTCACATAATTATTTTTCTTCTTTACATTTATCATTCTTATACATTTGTTATTTCATTTTATAGGTTATAATATACAGTTTGGGTTGCTTTGTTTACCATCCCTTCCTCCTGTTGTAACACCACCTTATTTTCCCTTTCTTTTCTCCCTCCCTCCCTTCTCTACTTTCTTCCTTCCTGCTCTCCTTTCCCTTCCTTCTTCCCTTCCCTTCCCTTTCTCCTACTCCTACTCTTCCTCTCCCCCTACCCACCCTCTCTCCTTCTCTTCCTCTCCCTTCCATCTTCCTCTCCTTACCTCTTTCTTCTTTCCCCCATCTTCCTTTCATTCTCTCCTCCTCTTTCTCTTTCTTTTCTATCATTATAGGTTCTCTTTCGGGTCTCAGTTTATGTTTCCTTGGGATGGTATTTTGGCAAACCCAAATATAATTGGTATCTCTTCTTGTTCCCTTATCTTTGCTAATCTATCCTAATTATATTTCCCCCCCCTTTGTGTCTCGCTCTTGTAAACATACTTATATATTTAATATTTTCTTTTCTGATTTCCCCTTCCTCCCCCCGTTTTCCATTTAACAGTGCATCATCTGGGTTCTATATCTTCTCCCTATTTTCTTTTCTGGTTTCCTTTCTCTAGCCAATCATAAAATCTTCCCCATGTCTTGAAGTACTCTGATTCTTCTTTATCCTTTATTTTCATTGTCAACCTGTTCATCTCTGCACAATCTAATATCTTTTTCACTATCTCTTCATTTGTTGGTAGCTTATTTAATTTCCAATTTTGGGCAAATATGATTCTTGTTGCTGTAGTTACATGTATAATCAAATAGGTATCCTCTTTCTTAAAGTTCTCTGGGACCTAGTAAAAATATCTCTGGTCTTAGCGTTGTTTTGAGGGTAGGAGTTGAAACAATTTATGTCCAGGATGCGAGGGGTAAACATTTTCACAGCCCTCTTTTTGACTCATGCAGTGTGCAGGTCCTCAATGGAAGGCAGGTTGGCAGTAATTGTTTTTTTCTGCAGTTCTTATTCTCTGTTGAAGTCTCCGTCTGTCTTGTTGGGTTGCAGAACCAAACCAGACAGTGATGGAGGTGCAGATGACAGACTCAATCATTCCTCTGTAGAACTGGATTAGCTGCTCCTTGGGCAGTTTGAGCTTTCTGAGTTGGTGCAGAAAGAACATTCTTTCTTGTGCTTTTTTGATGATATTTTTGATGTTAGGTGTCCATTTTAGGTCTTGAGATATGACAGAACCTAGAAATTTGAAGATCTCTACTGTTCAGTGGTGGGTTTCAAAATTTTTTAGAACCTCTTCTGTGGGTGTGGCCATGTGACTGGATGGGAGTGGCTTGCCAGCCATGTGACCAAGTGGGAGTGGCTTGGTAGTCATGTGACTGGGTGGGCATGGCCAACTTGTAAAATGTGGTGAAGCTCACTTAACAATGCTCTTGGTTAGCAACCAAATGTTGGCTCAGAAACTCTGGCATTTGAAACATGCAAGTCTTAAAGCTATCAAGTTACAAGACTCTTGCACACCTAACCCTTTAGGAAAAAAAAACCCCAGAGGTGTTCAAACTTGACAGCTTTAAGACTTGTGGACTTCATCTCCCAGAATTCCTCCTCCAGCCATGTTGGCTCAGGAACTCTGGCATTTGACACACGCAAGTTTTAAAGCTGTCAAGTTACCAGACCCTTGCACCCCTAACCCTTTAGGAAAAAAAAACCAGGGGTGTTCAAACTTGACAGCTTTAAGACTTTAAGGTTTATATAGGACTCTTAGAGGCGGGCGGGGCGATTAGTGAGCCAGCCAATCAGTGAGTCGTGGGCGGGGCAAGCCTGGTGTGGATGGGCGGGGGGAGGGAGCTGGAACCGGTTCTAAATGGCATGGTAGATTTGCGGAACCTCTTCTATAGAAGAGGTTAGAATTGGCAGGAACCCACCCCCTGCTACTGTTGATACTGTGTTGTCTAATATTGTAGGAGGTGGTAGTATGGTAGAGTTTCTCCTAAAGTCCTCCACCATTTCTACGGTTTTGAGTGTGTTCCGGTCACACCACGAGGCTAGTTGTTCAACCTCCCGTCTGTATGCGGTTTCATCATTGTCTCCAATGAGACCAATCCCTGTTGTATCATCTGCAAACTTCAGTAGTGTTAACAGATGGATCATTTGAGATGCAGTCATTGGTATAGAGAGAGAAGTGGAGAGAGCACACAGCCCCGGGGGTGGGTGGGTTCCTGTGCTAATTATACAGGTATCTGGTGTGATTTTGCCTAGCTTCACCTGCTGCTTCCTGTCTGTTAGGAAGCTTGTGATCCACTTACAAGTTTGTTCAGGTACCGCTAGCTGATTTATTTTAGTTAGAAGAATGTCTAGTATGAAGGTATTGAATGCTGAACTGAAGTCTACAAAGAGGATCCTTGCATAGATCTTTGGAGATTCAAGATATTGTAGGATGTAGTGCCGAGCATCATCTGTCGATCTATTTGCTCGGTATGTAAATTGCAGGGGATCTAACAGAGGATCTGTGATGGTTTTCAAGTGGGACATCACTAGCCTTTCAAAGGTTTTCATAACTACAGATGTTAGAGCAGCTGGTCTGTAGTCATTCAGTTCCTTGATGGTGGGCTTCTTCGGCACTGAGGTTATAGTAGAGTGTTTGAAGCAGGAAGGAGCGTAGCACATCTCTAGGGATTTATTGAAGATTTGGGTGAAGATGGGGGCCAATTGGTCAGCACAGACTTTTAAGCAAGAAGGAGTCATCTTGTCTGGGCCTGATGCTCTTTCTGGCTTCTGTCTGTGAAATAGATCTTGCACTTCCTTTTCTGTGATCGCCAGGGGTTGTGAACCCAATGGGATGGGGTCAGTTGTAGGAGGTTTGTTGGTGTGTCTGGGATAGGGGTTGTGGAGATAGGTGGCTGTAGTTTCCTTTCAAACCTGCAGTAAAATACATTCAGGTCATCTGCCAGATGTTGATGTCCTTCAGTCTGGAAAGGAGGTTTGCCATAACCGGTGATATTTATAAGAGTTTTCCACATGTTTGCTGATTCAATTCTTAAGAACTAATTCTTTAGCTTTTCAGACCAGCTTCTTTTTGATTCCCTTGTTAATACATTTCTGGCTTGATTGTACAGCATTCTACCACATTTTCTGTAAGTTTCCTCTTTGGAATGACGTAACCGCTTCAGTTTAGCTGCAAACCAAGTGTCAGCTTCTGCTTTGCTGTTGCTTCAGCTGCCATTGAAACGGGGAGGGAGGGCATAGTATTGGGGTGGGGTTACTTATTGTGCTGGAGGAAGATTCTGGAGATCTTTGGATGGACGTACTACGCATGCGTGGGGGTTTTCCCGCTTAGACTAACGGCACCGACATTCCATCTTCGTGATGTCTTTTGAAGTTATCTCACACCTGACACTTGAAGGACTTATGATTGGACTAGGCCTATGATGCCAGGGGGTGTGGAATGGGCTATTCTATATATCAACTGCTTTCGCGCCTAATTAACCAGACTTCGCTACGCAACCGCTCTTTAACCATTTTTAATTAGTAAAAGTACATTTGATTTCCTACAAATGGAGTCTCATGGTCTTCTTTCCTAATTACTAAATGGAGAGGTGCTGACACCAAGGTTAATTGTTACTGTATATTCACAAGTTCCTGGTCGGTACACAAAGGTCTTCACAGAAGCTGACATATGAACAGTTCATCCAAGTCTGCAAAGGTTTCTTCAAAAATATTCCAGCGAGTGTAGTCAACTTTTCAACTTTCAACTTTAATAACTTTCAACTGTAGCTTTAACTCCGAGTGCCATCTGCCAGTCAGTGCCGGCTGGCCACTACGCGGAGGAGAGCCTTTTCAGTGGCAGCTCCGACCCTGTGGAACGATCTCCCCGTGGAGATTCGTACCCTCACCACCCTTCAGACCTTCCGCGCAGCCCTCAAGAACTGGCTATCCCGCCAGGCCTGGGGGTAAAGATTTGATCCACCCCCACCCAAATGTTGAATGAATGTTGTTTACTTTTAATTATGTGTTATGTTATATGTTACTGTTTGTATCCCCCTCCCTATAAGTTGTTAGCCGCCCTGAGTCCCCTCAGGGAAAAGGGCGGCCTATAAATAAACTTATTCCTATTCCTATTCCTAACTTTGCCTCCTCGGTCCAAGTCCTCACTGATTTAATTATTGGTTTTGTGGCTTTAAGTCTTTGTCTGTAAGTAGGTACAAAGTGAATCCTACAAATTTCCAGGGTATGTGAACAACCTTTTCAGCAGGAGGAAGAAAAATTGAGCTAAATGCTGACAATAGCATGGATGCATATAGAACGTGTCCAGCCCTAGCTGACTGGGGACACACACCCACACCCACATTTCTCTGTGCTTCAATGAGAGTTAAATGATCAAGATAGAAACTCAGGAGGCTAATATTGACCTGACTCAAAAATTGATCAAATTTCAACTTGCTTAGTATTCAAGTGGAAGTTTTCCAGGTAAGGTTAGAGTTCTAAGCTAGTTTGGGCATCTGGAATTCTGACATCTTCAGAGTTCTCCAATTTGAAGGAGATATTGTCTTTTTACAAAGGAAGTTGAATTTGCCTTCAAATTGACGGGATGGTGGTTAAGAGTCTATTGCAGAGAAAAATTCAGAAGATTTGGAGAGCCATGACAATACTGAACGTATGATAAATGGGCAAATACAGGTAGAAAAGAACCGCATGTTGGAAGTGAGTATGAACAAAATATTGCAAGGAAATAAAACTAGTAGCTACTTACTCAGTTTTTGATGGATGCGCCGCAGTTCAGCCTGAACTGATTCCAACTCTTCCCAAAGGATTTTTTTGCTGCCAGGGGAAGAAGAAACAGGACAGGAAGCTTTACAATATAGCCCTGGAAATTCAAATCCTAAGATTATTATTATTAAGCAAAAACATAAAAACTCACTATTATTGTCCTCTAGCCTTTGGCTTCTACACCAGTTTATTACCCGAGACTTCTTCAGTCACAAGAGGAGTGGAAAGACAATTATAGTAAAAATTGTAGAGACAAAGTCTATCTTAGCCATTTTTCTACCTATCCAAAATCCACAAGAAAGAGCTTATTTCTTTTTCTGCCCACTCAGCTTTCTCCTACCTCTCAAGGACATCTTGAGATAGATTCTCCACTGAACTTTGTTTCTGGACCATGGAATTCTGGAGCCCTTCCACTTCCTTGGTCATCGTTTTCAAAAGCTCTTGGACTTTTTTCTGTATTAGCTCATCAAACATCTCTCCATGGGGTAAGTGGGCAGCAAATTTTACTTCCTCTGGAACGATGGGAGATATGACATGTTCTTCAGTAATGGAGAGATAGGGATGGTACTCTGCATTCTTGGTTTACCAGTCCTAATTCTACGCAGATGCTCCTGTACAATTCTTAAAATGGCACTCAAAACAGGGATTCTAAGATATAACCTCCTTAAAATTCTTCCAGACTGAGCTGCATTGAAGATGTTAGAAAATGTCTTCCATTTCCTCTAATTCTGAGCCGAGGTGGCTCTGCAGTGGTTAAATGCAGCACTGCAGGCTACTTCAGCTGATTGCTATCTGCAGTTCGGCTGTTCAAATCTCACCGGCTCAGGGTTGACTCAGCCTTCCATCCTTCCGAGGTGGGTGAAATGAGGACCCGGATTGTTGTTGGGGGCAATATGCTGACTCTGTAAACTGCTTAGAGAGGGTTGAAAGCCCTATGAAGCGGTATATAAGTCTAACTGCTATTGCTATTGCTTCTGCAAGCTGCTAAGGGGTGGGGATTATGTAACCTATCAATCTTGCATCTGCTATGTTTTCATAACCAGAAGAGTCAAAAATTCATAAGAAACCAAGGTCTCTATGGAATTTTGCATACAGACATTTCTATACGATTAATGCTCCAGAGATCCTCTTTCCCCGCAGAAATTTAAATGCAGGGGGAGGGAATGCCTTAAATGCCTTTAAAGCAGATATGATGGGACTTGAAAATCCACAAAAACAGAGCGGTATTCTTATTTCTCACCTTCCAGTGCATTGATCCTACCCTGCTGATAGTTGCTCTCTTGCTCTAACAAAGTAATTGAATGGCTCAGTGCTTGAAAAGCCTGCAAAGAAAATTTGGCACAAATGGGGTTAACGTCAATTATGATACCAAGATAACAAGATCTCCAGGTTTATGCCAGCTACATACCTCTGTTTGAGCAAGGAGCTGTGCTCTGATAAGCTCCACATCATTTTTCAGTACCAATTGGAACTCTGGAATTGAAGCTACAAGAGAGACAATGATTCACATACTTTTGCCACACACAAATGTGTAGCTTTGGATCTTTTTCCTCACTAGATAAATGAACAAGTTCAATGTTTCTGACTCATTTAATTGGGTTCTTTAGTTTTAAGACTTATGTGGAGAATAGGTCACATTTTAGTTCATATTTATGCAAAAATACTGAAAATTGAAAAGGCTTCACAAAAGTACCACTCTAGTTCTTTTTTAAGTAAGCCTGTTATTAATAGCAAGCCTTAATTCTAAAAAATGAAAACGCTGAGCTTCATCTTCACGTCTACTTGGAGAATTAATCCCAGACACTACTTGGAAATCTTTTGCTTTAGCAGTTATTATTGCTCAAGCATTTTGAGGAAGAATCCTGCCCGGCAAAAGAAGGAACTGGGATCTATTTCATCTCTAAGGGGCAATAAACATCCCTTTCTAGTGAGTGTGGATTGGTAACTCCCAACAGAAGACAAGACATTAAGAATTCAAGTGAGAGTAAATTCAAGGAGGGCAGTGAAGAAGTCGGGTATCTGAATTAATGGCTGGGCCGAGTTCTTTTGTTTAAGGATCTAATTTGGCTTTAAAGAAGCATTTCTTTGGGCAGTCTTTAGCAAAATATAAAAAATACCTCACCAGATGGACTCACTTCTCTTTTCACTTCCTTCCTTCCGGAGCGTCCCGGTTTCATCAGCCTAGGGGCTGCCTGTTTACCGTGGGCTTGAAGCACTTCCCTTGGGTCTATCAGGGATTTTGCGATATCCCTGAGACCAGCAAGGCTTTGTCTTCCTGATCACCATCTCTATAGGACGGTTTAGGTCTCAATGGACCCCCCAGCAGCAAACGTATCAACGGCGGTCTCAGAGTATCGAGACCGCATGTTGTAACATCACGACGTAGCTCCTCCCTACCTCTTTTTCAGTTATAATATAAATATTTTAAATAAATAAATTGGTAGATTTAGCAAAAGCTCAAAAAGGACCATGTCACCTACCTTGTGGCTCCAACCCAGCAAACTCCACCTGGAAAAGAAAATTCCCATCACTCAGTTCCAAATAAAGCAACGAGGTCTCCAAAGGTGAGGACTCTTATGGCATAAGCTGCTTACTTTCAACAAAACCCCTTCTCATAAACTGTATTTCTTTACCCATACTTCTTTCATTCATGCCTGTTTGGGAATATTACCTTTTTTTAAAAAAAAAAAAAACCTAAGATCAGTGTTCTCTTTATTGCTCTGCCTGCAAAAGAAAGACTTCTGGAATTCTGACAGTGGATGATCCAATTCTCTTCAAAAGAACTGGATCATCCTCTGTCAGAATTTCAGAAGTCAGAGGGTAAACAATCAGGAGTCTATTTTGACTAACATATTCCATTAAAAGGTATAAAGTATAAATTTTCATGAGCTGCAGCTCAATTCTCAGCTGCACAGAGCACTACCAGTATTTCTCAACCTTGGCAACTTGAAGATATATAGATTTCTATTCCCAGAATTCCCCAGCCATCGCAGTCTCCAACAAGGGCACCCATAAGATCAGAGTTGCCTTCATAGGCCCTTCTTCTAATAGGCTACATGCCATCATGTCCATTTGGATTCTACACAGACGAACATTTGCATGTTGACTCCACCATTAGCATACTTCTTAAGCTCATGCATCCTATAAAACAATACACTTATTTTGGGTTGCAATTAATTAATTAATTAATTAAATCGATTTATAGGCCGCCCAATCCCAAAGGACTCCGGGCGGCTTACATCGAAAGAAAAAAAAAGAATAATAAAAAAATGACAATAAAAACATGTTAAAATCAACACGCATACAGTCGTTACGATCGGGGCTGGATCTCAACAGTGAGGTCAACAGCCCCAGGCCTGCCAGAACAGCCAGGTTTTAACGGCTTTCCTGAAGGCCATCAGAGTGGGTATGGTCCGGATCTTTGGGGGTAGCTGATTCCAAAGGGTCGGAGCAGCCACAGAGAAGGCCCTCCTCTGGGGAGCCGCCAACTGACGTTGTCTGGTTGACGGCATCCGAAGGAGGCCCACCATGTGGGATCTCACCGGCCGTTGGGAGGAATGTGGCAGTAGGTGGTCTCGCAGGTACGCTGGCCCTAAGCCATGTAGGGCTTTAAAGGTAATAACCAACACCTTGAATTGCGTCCAGAGACCAATAGGTAGCCAGTGCAGCTCGCGGAGGATCGGTGTGACGTGGGTGTACCTAGGTACACCCAATATCGCTCATGCGGCTGCATTCTGGACTAGTTGCAGTCTGTGAACACTTTTACTTGCTTACTTTTACTTTTACTTTGTAATAAGAGTAATCTGAGTATAAAATGGTATAAAATCAGATCCAGGATATTAAAGCCTCCACCTCCCCTCACAAGATAAACAATTCAAATCGTTCTGATTTCAAGAGCTTAAGTGAGACTGGATGCTCAGAGGTCTGGCCATAGCGATGCATGGGTTACTTGTCCATTTGGCAGGCTTTATGTTGAAGGAGTAAATATTTACCCCTCATGTCTCTTGAGCAAAACACAAACACTATTTCCTTGCTACACCCTTGTAGTCCAACAAGATACCTACTGCCGATGCTGGGCTCCTGGCCCGAGCTAAGCACCAGTTAGGAGAGTTGATGGGATTCTGTTCATCCTTGGCACGTGTCATTGTAACTGACCTCTAAGACAGAGAAACAGAGAGCTTAATTTAGAAGCAGAAGCAAATATATGAGAGCAACCTGGTGCAGAAAACTGGGGCTTGAAAATGGAGCCCAGCCTTCTTCCAAATCCTTTATTTTGGAAGACCAGCACAAGGTGCTTGTTCCTTTAAAAGGACAACATGAATCACTTCCTGACTATGGTAGAAACAATCAGGCTATACTTGCAAATGCCCATCCCTTCCCATTAGCCCCTGTAGAGTTGGTCTGAATGAACTAGGATCTTCAATTATTGACAAAATATATTTAACCCATAGCTTCTGTTTATTAGCTGGCTATATCTCACATACATTCCACTGTT
This sequence comes from Thamnophis elegans, assembly GCF_009769535.1. Classification (NCBI taxonomy): domain Eukaryota; kingdom Metazoa; phylum Chordata; class Lepidosauria; order Squamata; family Natricidae; genus Thamnophis; species Thamnophis elegans. Next base: position 1,283,174 of record NC_045542.1, on the reverse strand, counting down.
AAGAATTTCACTGAGAACATTAGAGGAATAATTACGTAGGGCACAATACTTTAATTTCACTTTTAAAAATTATTTTAACCCTTGTTGAACCTAAACATGTATTATTTAGTTACATATTGTATTTTCCTTTTAACTTTCTCTGTGATTAACTACTCTTGGGAAGGTATACACAATTGGATGGACCCTCTGAAACCATTCATATATATATAATATAAATAAATAAAGGGAGACTAATATAGATCTATTTCAAGCTATTTAGCTCTCATCAGCTAGCCATACCCTTACTGGGATTTGAACCTGTGCTGTATTACAAATCCCAGTAAGGGTATGGCTAGCTGATGAGAGCTAAATAGCTTGAAATAGATCTATACTAGTCTCCCTTTATTTATCAGCACAAATGCAACACAAATGTAACAAAGGCAACAATAAAAATAATGGCTTTCTGTCGTGATGGTCTCTTGTGACGAGCCGATAGACAAAGAATGGAAGCAGTCTGCTTCCTCCCATATTTGGGCATACCAGGGGTTGTGACACTAAATAAATAAATAAATAAATAAATACATACATACATACATACATACATACATAATTTTTGTTAGAGAAAATGTATGAGAATAAAAACAATACAAATTTTGAAATAAAAAGTTAAAAAATGTGAAAAAATGGAAAATAAGGGGAGAAGAGAAAAGGTGATAAAGAAATAGCTTCTGATCTTGCATTTATATTTACCCCCCCCCACCTAAGATTCCAAAATAATTTCCTTCTTTCCATAGTCTACCCTTTCTAGTCATCAAACCCATAAATCACTAGTTCATGTTTTCTTTTCAGCAAAAAGTCCCGTAAGATGCTTCCAGTCACTAATAAATGTGGTTGTTGCCCTTTCTCTAATCAGACAAGTAAATGTTGCCATTGTTCATTCTGTCGTCTTCATCAATCATTCCTCCATTGTGGGTGTATTTCGGTCTTTCTGAAATACTGTTCAGGGTGCGTATACCATAATAATCTCACAGCAGTTAACATGGTGTTTATAAAAACAGTGTTCCATAATTCTTTTCAAGCTGTTTATCTAACTCTTTGTCCCAACGAAGTTATTAATATTAATATTTAAAATTCTTCATATCATTGTATGTATATGAACTCAGAATTTTCTAGCTATTTTACAAGTCCACCAGGCATGATAAAATGACCCTTTATGTTTGACCCTTATCATATACTCTTTACCTGTTCTTCAAATTTCAACAAGTTTAACATTTCAGCAATTACATGTTCATTATTTGTACATAATTCAATTTCAAATTTGCTCTTGTGCTATTCAATTCCAAATGTCCTCTTATCTGCCTTAAATATTTCTCTTAACTGTGCATATGAAAACCACTGAAAGTTAGATCCAGTCAACTGATTTATTGATTTCATCTTATATTCTCCATGTTCTTTTTCTAATAGCTCCCTAAATGCTAACTATCCTTCTTTGCTGGCTAATCCTTTTACATAAAATGCTTCTTATGCTGAGACCCTTAAAGGCATTTTTGGCACAATCTGGGTTTATTCCATGTTCTCAATATGGCACTTCTAATGCTGTGAATTTTGGATCTACATTAACATTAACTTTATTCTACCATAGAATATTGTGCCATCCAGAGGTGTTCTGACCAGTTCTGCAGAACCTGTAGCAGAAATTTTAAGTAGTTGGGACAGCCGGTAAATACCATTTCTGGTTGGCCCCAACCCCATCTATTCTCTGCCTCCCAAGTCCCAGCTGATTGGGAGGGAATGGGGATTTTGCAGTAACCTTCCCCTGCCATGCCCACCAAGCCACACCCACCAAGCCACGCCCACAGAACCCGTAGTAAAAAGAATTGAATCCCACCACTGGTGCAATCCAAACCTCAGGTCCTCTAAAATTATCTTATTTCTGAAGGAAGGAGAGAAGAAAGAGAAGGGGGTAGGAAGGAGGGAGGGAAGGAGGGAGGGAAGCAAGGAGGGAAGGAAGAAGGAAGGAGAGAAGGAGAGAAGAAAGGAGGGAAGGAAGGAGGGAATGTAGGAGAGAAGGAAGGGGGAAGGAAGGAGGAAAGGAAGGGGGAAAGGAAGGAGAGAAGAAAAGAAAGGAGGGAAGGAAGGAAGGAGGGAAGGAAGGAGGGAAGGAGAGAAGGAGGGAAGGGGAAGGAGGGAGGGAAGGAAGGAGGGAAGGAAGGGGAGTAGGAGAGAAGAAACGAGGGAAGGAAAGAGGGAGGGAGGGAAGAAGAAGTAGGACCGTTGTAAGATAAGATGGATCTATGGGATGTTAAAAAAGCAATCTTCAAGTATATTGTCAACTGTAGGGAAAAATTGTTATAAATACATATTATTAATAACAGTTATGAGATTGATAAAATAAAAAAATAAATTTAATTTTAAAAAAAGGATCTGGTGAAGATCAACCAAAAATAAATAAATAAATAAATAAATAAATAAATAAATAAATAAATAAATAAATAAATAAATAAATAAATAAAATTATCTTATTTCTCAGCAGCAGCACCCATTCTGTCATTCAAACTGAGTAGCAGACTGCAAAATATACTTTCTAACCAGGCAGTGATGATTCTCATTGTTTCTTTGTAGCACATTTTATATTTAACTTTGTCTTGTTCCCTTGCCATACAAACCTAGATGATGTGTAACTTTTGGTTTTGCTTAAAGGGTCAAGCCAAGTGTCATTCATTTTTATCACAGAAACTCCTTCCAACAATGACAATTGTAATTTTTTCCATCTTAGCATGTCCTACTTAATTTGATTATAGGCCTAAAATAATATGCAATTCATGTTAATCATACTAATATCAAGTATTTTACTTTTTTTCTAAATGTTAAAACAGCATTTTGCTCCTCCACCCTCACGTTAATTAATATCTTCGTTTTCTCATTAATTTTAAATCCAATTAATCAATGCACCAAATCCTTTATTTTTTTCTGTATTTCCATTTCTTCCAAATAATTTTTCAAAATTATCATCAAATATCAGCAAGCACCCTTAATTTATATATTCCACTTTTAATCCTCACTCCAGCATTTTTTTTCCATCATCTTATGTGTTTATTCAATACCATACTTGCAGAGCTAAGATGAATAATGAGGGGCATCCTTGCCTTGTCCCTTTCTATATCTCACAAGGTTAACTTCTCAATTTACAATTATCTCAATTTACAATTGTCTTTTGTGAAGTAGAAATCAATTTTATCAATTTAAAATCCACTCTCTTGAGATTATACTTCCTAGAATGCTAGCATCCATCCAAGGGTGTGAGGTAGGTATTACCTAGTTCCTCACTCATTATTCCAAAACTGAAAGCTAACAACAGCATCATGGGAGTATAGGAATAGTATTGGGAGAGGACCAATTGAGGGCATTCAAAATCTTGGAACTGTTTTGTATGAGGATAGCCTGTGCTTTAGCTTCTGAGCCATCCTACAGGAGCGAGCCCAGTGAATTTGAAATGCCAGTGTCTCTTCTTGGCTCCCCAAGCTAAGAAGGGGACACCCAAAGGTGTTTTTTTTCAAGAGGCAACTGAACTTTCTGGTTTTACCTTGAAGATGTTTCCCTTCTCATCCAAGAAGCTTCTTCAGTTCTGGCTGGATGGTGGGGAATGGAAGGATTTATACTCCTTGCAGACAGCTGGATATTTGCATTCTTTTAGCAAGTGGTTAAGGTCACCTGGAGGTTTATCTGTGTCACCTGAGCAGTACAAATGGATGGGGAGCCTTCTTGGAACTGTTGAAAGGACTGTGTGGTAGAGATACAAGATGTCGTATCCCTCCCCCTCTGTTGAGAGAGGGCTGTCCAGTTTTGACATAGATGGGCTCTTTGACCCCTCTTTCAAACCAGTAATTATCTCTGTCCAAAATATGGACTTTGCTGTCTTCCAAGGTGTGCCCTGTGTCTTTTAAATGCAGATGGACTGCTGAATCTAGTCCTGATGGGTTTGTTCTCCTGTGTTGTGCCACGTGTTTATGAAGTGGTTGTTTCGTTTCCCCAATGTAGACCTGCCTACCAGCAAAGATGGGAAAGAAAAAGAACGCAAACACATCAAGGAAGCACTCAGAACGTGTGGCTATCCCAAGTGGGACTTCATCAAAGCTCAAAAAAGACTCTACGGAGGAGCTCCTCCATAACAGAGGATGAGAGCAAAAAATGAAGCAATGTTGTCATTCCATCTCTTGCGGCATACCTGAAAAGCTCAGGAGGATCTTCAGTCAACATAACATACGTGCACTAAATACACTAAGACAGAACCTTGTCCACCCCAAGACACAGATTGAGCAATGTGGTACATGCAGTAGAATGCAGTGAGCCATGTGCAGACCTGTACATCTTGGGAAACGAAACAACCACTTCATAAACATGTGGCACAACGTAGGAGAACAAACCCATCAGGACTAGATTCAGCAGTCCATCTGCATTTAACAGACAAAGACAACAAAGTCCATATTTTGGACAGAGATAATTACTGGTTTGAAAGAGGGGTCAAAGAGCCCATCTATGTCAAAACTGGACAGCCCTCTCTCAACAGGGGGGGAGGGATACGACATCATCTATCTCCAGTCTACCACACAGTCCTTTCAACAGTTCCAAGAAGGCTCCCCATCCATTTGTACTGCTCAGGTGACACAGATAAACCTCCAGGTGACCTTAACCACTTGCTAAGAGAGTGCAAAGATCCAGCTGCCTGCAAGGAGTATAAATCCTTCCATTCCCCACCATCCAGCCAGAACTGAAGAAGCTTCTTGGATGGGAAGGGAAACACCTTCAAAGAAAAACCAGGAAGTCCAGTTGCCCCTTGAAAAAAGCCCCTTTGGGACAGCCTGGAGGACGGAGACTCTCCAGAGACGTTAAGAAGGGGACAGGCAGCAATAGGGTAACCAGAGATCCACTAGACGTCTGTTTGCAGACCGAGTCCGCAGAGTTTCTTGCTGGGGACGGCGTGTCATTCAGCACTCCGGGTTTTGCGCCCTGATTCAGGATCGGCACTTGGGGCTTTCCATGCGGGAAAAGACGGAGCGGAAAGGCTGCGGTGCTTAAAGGAGGCGTGGGGAAAGATGTGCCCCGATCGAAGAGGGGGAGCGAAGGGCTCCGGGGCAGCCCTTCCAGCCCGTCCTGCCTCCCTGTCCTTGGGGGTCTCCCTCTCCACACACACCCCCGCGGCTCCTTTACCGTGGGGACCCTCTTCTTCCCGTCCATCACCCGGCTCTGCTGAGGGTCTCCTGACTCAACCCAGACAGCGGGGCAGGGGCGGGGCTTAGCCGCCAGGCTATGTGCAAACAAAGGGGCGTGGCCGGCCGCGGCCACGCCTCCCTTCATGACGCCTCCCCTTCTGAAGGCAGAGGGCGGGGCTTACCTGCTAAGGACCGGGGGGGGCAAAGCTGCTCCCCGAGGCGCCGCAGCGAAGAGGCGGCGGAGGTGGGTGATCGCGGGAGGAGCCGCGGCTGGGGCGGCGGGGCTTGGGGGGGCTCCCTTTCCGAGGCAGCGCAGGGAAGAGAGCCGCGTCTGCGCTGCTTGTGCTGGAGGTGGGGGAGCGCACGGGAGTCCCGCCGTCTCCGGCCTTTCGGGGTTCCGGGCGAGGCTCGTGCGCGGAGTTGCCCCTTTGGGCTCAGCGCGGAAGGTCTCCCTTCCCGAGTTGGCCTTGAACCTTGTCCCTTCCTCCCTTCCTCCCCGTCGGCTGGTCTGGGCCAAAATCTGCCTGCGGGAGGGTGACGGCAACGGGGAGGAGGAGGAGGAGGAGAGATGGCTAGGAAAGCGGGGCTGCTGGATTCGATCCTCTTGCTTTGCCTTCAATCTCCGTGTCCTGATTTCTCTGCCCCGGGAAAGAAGCTCCGGAGGAGCCAGGCGCAAGCCAGCGGGCATTCGCGTGGTGCCCAATCTGTGGGATCTTACTGGCCGCTGGGAGGTGTGTGGCAGCAGGCGGGCTCTTGGCAATTCAGGCTGCTGCCAGAGGAGCAGGCAGGATTTAGCAAGCGACTTCTGCCTGGCGCCTGCTTGCTTAACTTCCCAACTCTTATCTCTGCCTGCCTGCCGCCCTTTTCAACTATCTGGCAGTGGAGGTTCTTTGAGAGGGAGATTAATGTTTAGACCAGTGTTTCTCAACCTTGGCAACTTGAAGATGTCTGGACTTCAACTCCCAGAATTCCCCAGCCAGCGAATGCTGGCTGGGGAATTCTGGGAGTTGAAGTCCGGACATCTTCAAGTTGACAAGGTTGAGAAACACTGCTCTAGGATGAGCCTTGAGATTCTACTCTGACCTCGAGTTCACTAGGGATATTCCAAGTTGACAAGGTTGAGAAACACTGGTTTAGCAATATATTAGCAATAGCAGTAGACTTATATACCGCTTCATAGGCCTTCAGGCCTCTCTAAGCGGTTTACAGAGAGTCAGCATATTGCCCCCAACAATCTGGGTCCTCAGGTTTAGACATTCGGTATAGCAAAAATATGACTGGTTCCCATGATTTATACGTCCATTAGCAAAATGAGATGCATCTTGATAACACTGTCAGAAGTAACATTGGTACATGTTTGAGGATTTGACATGAAGAAACAAATTGCAGTAATTAATCAAAATGGATAGCAAAACAATTACTGTACTTTTTTTTAAAGTCATTTATCTATACATATACAATTCAGGGCCTATACAAAGGTAAACATACTTTTGGTATGTTTTCCATCACAGGATTGTTGGTACCATATCAGGCATTTCGAGCAATTATCAGGGACTTAGCAATATGGCTAAGACCAAGTCTTAGATCACCCACCCTCCTTGTTCTTCCCTCTTCTCACCCCTTTTCTTCCCTAGGAATCTTGCTTCAGAGATGCTGATGGACGCTGAGCCAAGTGGCCTCATCAGGATCACCCAGCTTTTTCTCCTCTCTACAGCCTGGGGAATGCAGATATGGGTGACATTCATCGCAGGTATGTCTGTGGAGCAGGAGGGGAGCTTGTTTAGAATGTTTTTCTGTATTTCAAAAGCTGGGTTAAAGGAAGGACGTGTTGGAAGGAGAGAAACGTCCATGTTTTCCAAATTTGCCGGTGCCTTCCTCTAACGTGGTTTTTCTGAACCCAGTACCCTTCAACACTCTTAGACTTCCAGCTCCGTCCACTGCTACCAACATCGTTCTATTGTTTTCTTAGTTAGCTGTTGTGGCCCAGCAGGTGCCGTTGGAGCTGCCACCAGACTCCGACAGCGAGGGGCCCTCTGAGTCAGCTCTAGAGGATGTAGAGGACCCTGGACAGGGTTCCGACTCCGAGCAGGGCGCAGAGAGGCTGGTTGGCCACCAGGAGGCGCCTGAGCCTTGGACCAGTGGGGAGGAGACAAGGGAGAGTGAGCCGGAAGCCAGTAGTGAGTTGTTCCTGGATGCACGCCATCGAAGAGCTACTAGGCGTCAGGAACAATTATGCAATTACAGGAGGTAATTGCACTCAGCTGGTGGTAATAAGGCTCCTCTCCAGACTATAAAAGGACTGCTTGTGCACACGCCCCTTTTGCAGAAGTCAACACAGGAACTAATGTCGGAGAACATTATTGTGAGCTTGGCAGGCTGGATTGCTGCCACGGCTTATCTGTGCCGGTTTGCTGCCAAGGACCTGTCTGTCTGTTAATTAAATGCCATAACTTATCTTTGGCTCGGAGTGTGTTGGTGTGGGTCGAGGGGGGTCAGAACAGTTAGCTGTATGAAAGTCCAATGCCCAATTTTTATGTAGAAATCTGAACTCGCCTTCCACTACTTAAGGGAAAAGGTGTGTTTTCCCACGTAACGCTTCCCTTGTCTCTAGGTTTTGTTCTTTTCCGAAGTGTGAGCCGGCACACCTTTGGCCTGGTACAGAGCAAATTGTTTCCCTTCTATTTCTACACCTTACTTGGCTGCACAATGCTTAATCTTGCCATATTTGCTGCGTACCATCCGTGGGAACTTCTGAGCACCAGAGAAACCGTTCAGGTAAGTAGCAATTAATGATCTAAAACCCTGAAGTTTTACATTCAGGGCAGATGTGCAGGCAGAAAGTATATGGGCATATTCTGAAAATGCCTTGAGCTTGTCATATTATCAGCATTCAAACTCCCTAACATATCTGAGGTTGAAAGAGGTTGTCTTATTCTTTAAAAAAATATATTCTTGGCTGTATTGACCTGGCAGTTTCACTGTTCAAATTAGATCTCTTAGAAGACTTCCATTATCTCCTATTTAATAGCGCCTACTAAATCCCTTTTTTTCTATATAATTTTAATGCTCTGATCCTTTTTCATGTATATTCTTCCATGTTCTTCCCAACTGCTTCAGATTAAATATAGTCATAATGGCATATACTGGTAAATATATTTACATTACAGGTCATACAGACAAGCCATAATTACTTCTTAGCATTCAATTCTGTAGCTACACAAGTTATAGCTACTGATGGGGAAAGGCATTGATGCTTGCTTCTCTGGGTAGCAATTTTAGTTTCAGAATGCTTTACATCTGTATACAAATGTCCATATGAGACGAACTGTTAGCAGCCTTCTTAGTTAAAGGATTTGGTAAGCAGAATGATAGTGACATAGAGACATTAAGGATGAACAGAGATAATACAATATCTCAAACTGAATAGGTCCCTATTTGTCTGTATTTAGTTGGCTTCTGAATAAACTGGTTTAGGATTGCAATTCTGCTTTCTCACTCTCTCTCTGTATTACATTTCTAAATCTTCTAGAATATTCCAACTCAGAGAGGATGTATTTAGAACACTATCATATTTGTTCATTCCCTGCATCTTTACTCCCACTTTCAAAGCTATATTTCAGAAGAAAAGCAAAGATTTGTGTAAAATGCTTTGTAATACATTAATGAATAATTAAAGGGATAGTTATGTATAACCTTTGCAGCAGAATATTTTGGGGCACTTTAAATATGCCTTTAATGAGCATATGCTATAATAAATTTGTTTGTCTTTAAGATGCCATAAAGCCCTTTATTATAATTTATCAACTAACTGAAAATTCTACCGAATTAACATATATTTTGTAGTATTTTACTACAGAAAGACATTACAATATTTAGCATGTAATGCTTTTTCATTTCGTCACCATTCCCACCTCTGGGGAAATTGAGTGGGTACTTGAGCCTTACTGTAATTTCTTGTTTAGTGTAATTTTGGTGTGCAGAGTAGATCCCAGGATAATATATGCTACATTACAAGATCTTCCTAAGTCATTCTGGGCATATGTTTCAAATATAGAATGCAATAAATAAATAAATGTTTTTATTTCTTGTAAAGCAGCCTTCCCTGTCATGCTAAGAACACAACAAGAGTAAGAACACTGAAAGGACTGTGATGTTATTATTTGAGCAAAGTTTACTGAATTAATCACAATTAACTGGATTCACATAATACATACTAAGTCGTAACCCTAAATTTACAGCTTCAGTGGCTGTGTTCATGCAACATGCTAATCTAAAGCCAACCAAACCAGATTCTTGTCTAGCACATCTGAATTCTGGAGAGAAATTCTTAAGGGCAGGTAAGGTGGGGGCTTTCAAAGTACAACTGTAGAGCTGCCTCAAAAGATCCAGGTTTTATTTATATCTTTTCCTCTAAGAAGAACTTTTGACTAAGAAAATACATGAGGCTGGGACATGAAGCAGAATAATTGCCTGGGGCTTTAAAAGTATTTAGTGAGTGGTGGGAGGTTAAATTAATTTATTTCACAATCCAATCTGGATTGGTCACTGAGACCAGAGATTAATTCTTCTGAGCTTTTAGACTCATGCTGGAAGCCATCCCCGGGGACTTTCTCTCTCTTTTTACACCATTCACAGTAAAAAAAGGGTCAGTATAAATCTACTTCCCTGTTCGTTACACATGAGTATATCAGGGAAGCATCTGAATGTTGTTCAGCACTGGAAAAACCTGTTTCGAGTGGTCATGTAATCACCTTATTGGCAGCTAATTGTACTCAAGATCAACAAAACAATGATAGGATCATAGTGGTTGAAAAAGATACTAAGCTATGCTATCATTTTCTTCTGCTTTTTTGCAGACTTTATCTAGAAAATCATTGCGTTTAGCTCCCCAAAAGTTTCTTGTTTTGAAGAAATGAAATAGAAATCTTGGAGTAAGCATACAGATATTATGTGAGAGTATGTGAACCACATATTTATCTGATAATGTCCTTAAAGAATTAGTTGAAACATTGCTGAAAACCTACGATTCCTCCCCTTAATTTTTTACCACAATCTGAGAAATAATCTGTGTTACTGAGCACAAATGTCAACACAAATGACTGACAACTGTACAACTCTGCTGGCCAGCAGATTTTGCAATATTTCTGAAGCCCTGGTGTTTTGTTGGAGCTAATCCTAGGCATAGAAAAGCTAGCATTCATATTGCACTAGTTCCCTTAATACAGGGGTTTCCAACCTTGGCAACTTTAAGATTTGTGGACTTCAACTTCCAGAGTTAGCAATAGCAATAGCAGTTAGACTTATATACCGCTTCATAGGGCTTTCAGCCCTCTCTAAGCAGTTTACAGAGTCAGCATATTGCCCCCAACAACAATCCGGGTCCTCATTTTACCCACCTCGGAAGGATGGAAGGCTGAGTCAACCTTTGAGCCAGTGAGATTTGAACCGCTGAACTGCAGATAGCAGTCAGCTGAAGTGGCCTGCAGTACTGCACCCTAACCACTGCGCCACCTTGGCACCTTTGCTGGCTGAAGAACTCTGGGACTTGAAGTCCACAAATCTTAAAGTTGCCAAGGATAGAGACCCCTGCCTTAATGTATATAGAATAAATAGGGTGTAATGCTGACTGGAGTGGTGGCCTAGAGGTGGAGCTCTCACCTCACAATCAGGAGGATGTGAGTTCAATCCTAGGTAGAAGCAGATATTTCTCTCTCTGGGCACAATGAGAATGTATCTGCTGAAAAAAAACTCCGCACTGGCAACAGGAAGGGCATCCAGCTAATAAATTCTCTGCTAGCTCCATTTAGTTGTTCAGAATCCACCCCGCAAGGGATTATGGACCCCATAAGTTAAAAGATGATGATGATGATGATGATGATGATGATGATGAAGAAGAAGAATTGGAAAGCTGACTCTATCTTTAAGCCAATCACATTCTGTCAGCAACTTACTTCACAGAATTGTGGAGGAAAATTGGTGGGAAGTTAATTTAAAATATATACATCATTTTCATTCATTCTTTTTGGACTATGTAGCTAATTGACTCTTAAAAAATTAGGAAAACCAGGCTCATCAACTCCCCTTTCGTTTTTCCTAGAAATAAGAATGTGACTCTAAAACCTAAATAAAAAGACTCCCAAAAATATCAATTGGAATTGGAATACAAAAGTGAAAACTGGAATACAAAAGTGTTCATAATACTTTGTTTCTTCCTTATAGATCGCGCTCTTTTCTATTTGCCTCATTTTGTTTGCCACAAATGCCTTCTGGTTGTCGCAAGTCACCACCGAGACCATGTTTAAGATGCAAGAGATTGAAAGAGAGCATGGGCTCGGACAGGAAGTGGGACATTCGGGTCAGCGAGAGGCTTACCAACTTCTGAAGGAGAAGGACGGCAAATATCAGCACCTACGCCAGAAGTTCTTCAAGTTTCATGGCTTGTCTTCTCTCTGCAATCTGGCTTGTGTTATCTGCACTGGTGTGAACTTGGCATTCATTGCCTTGCAACTGAAAAGCCTGTAGACCAGTGTTTCTCAACCTTGGCAACTTGAAGATGTCCGGACTTCAACTCCCAGAATTCCCCAGCCAGCATTCGCTGGCTGGGGAATTCTGGGAGTTGACGTCCAGACATCTTCAAGTTGCCAAGGTTGAGAAACACTGCTGTAGACTCTCCATTGCTCCAGCTGGTGCCCATGCTTTCTCCTAAAATGCTGATTTTGCTCTGAGGAGACGCTTGGAAATGACCAGAAACCAATCCTTTGGAGTGTGTACCATTCCTCTAGAACAGTGGTTCCCAAACTTGGCAACTTTAAGACTTGTGGACTTCAACTCCCAGAGTTCTCCAGCCAGAAGAGCTAGCTGGAGAATTCTGGGAGTTGAAGTCCACAAGTCTTAAAAGTTGCCAAGTTTGGGAACCACTGTTCTAGAAACAACCAGCAACAGAATGCCTTCTCGCAGTATAAATTAGATTGTCTGGTAACTGTGAAGGGATATTTAAATTAGAGCAGATTCTCTGCATAAATTAATAACATTTCTGTTTTTAAATCTTGATGCAATATTACTTGGGTTGTGTTAAGTTAGGAGATCTTTATAACAATGTTATATGATTTGTCATTGTTAGCAGGCTGCCGTATTGTTAACGAGAGTCTAATACCAATTGTATACAAGACCTTAATAGGAGTCACTATTAGCGGTAAGGTACGGGATTTTGCTACCTTGAAAGAAAATTTAAATATAGAATGCCTTCTTATATACAAATTCTTATTTACCTGTTAGAATTCTGCTTTTGGAATAAAAAATGTTTATTATTATAAATGTACCTACTTTGGTGGATTAATAGCCCTCTCCTTCGGTTGCTTATTTAGAAACTTTGTGTCTTGCCAGTTTCCAGTGGGAATTTTCAGGTTGGCGAGTAAATTAATGCAGAACTCCTATTTTTGGATTCATAAACTGTTTAAATCTATTGAGCTGCATTCATTTCAATAACTACCCTATTTCTTCTCTTACCTGTTGACTCTAGTTCATGCTACACCATTGTTTATTCCTAAAACGGTTGGTTGGTTTCATATAATACCATGGTTAGAAGGAAGTATTGCAGGCTGACTCTGTCCACTGCCAGAAGTTTGATCCTAACCGGTTCAGTATTAACTCAGTCTTCCATTCTTCAGAGGTCGGTAAAATGAGGACCCAGATTGTTGGGGGGCAATATGCTGCTCAGAGAGTGCTGTGAAGCACTGTGGAGCAGTATATAGGTTTCAATCCTATTGCTGTAACATGCTAAAACATAAGCCATGATTCATGAATCACCGCTGTTGAGTTCACACAGGTTAAACTAAAATAGTTTGTATGATATTGGTGTAGTATGCTGCAATAGCAATAGCAATAGCAGTTAGACTTATATACCGCTTCATAGGGCTTTCAGCCCTCTCTAAGCAGTTTACAGAGTCAGCATATCGCCCCCAACAACAATCTGGGTCCTCATTTTACCCACCTGGGAAGGATGGAAGGCTGAGTCAACCTTGAGCCGGTGAGATTTGAACAGCCGAACTGCAGAACTGCAGTCAGCTGAAGTAGCCTGCAGTGCTGCACTCTAACCACTGAGCCACCTCGGCTGCAAGAACCAGAGATTGTTTTCTTTCATGATTTTATATGTAAGCTGTTTTATCATATTATTAAGAAGACTAGGTTGATGGGTGGCAGTCGTGTATAACTTGACCCATCTCTTTGCGCTGTGCTTCCCAGGCCACCAGCCATAAATTAGGACCTAAAGCTTTTGTAAGCTATTGCTTTGAATGCAACAAAACATTTGCAGTTTTTGTTTTAAAAGGGCCTAGTATTGGATAAATCAGGACAAATGGGTAAGGAGCCTGCTGAATAGCCCATTTAAACGTTAGGTGAACCTAGGGAATATTTAAAATTCTGCTCAGAATATCAAATCCTGAGCACCTCTGAACCTGAGAATACAATCCTGTTCCATCTCGCTGTGCTACTCCACCATCTAGACAACATACTAAAAAGAAAGCTTCATGAGAAAGTGAGTGCATTTTTTGCTGTTAGAGAGGGCCTTCACTGCTATCCTCAGATAAATACAAAATTTGACCACTTCTGCCAGGAAGAGATGCAACATTAACAAATATTGGATATATGAGCAAGAAGATATATTTACATAATTCCTGGATGCTCTGGTAGGGATGATAATCCATCCCTAAAAGCACCTTATTGGCCATTTCAACCACAAGCTCCGATCTTAAGCATCATAATAAGATCACAATTTAAGCCACAGCCTAAATCATCACATGTATCACTCTAAAGTAACCATGGTTTGCTAAAAACAGTAATTTAGTGAAGTTGACACAACATGCTAAAACATGACCCAAAGAAGCCACATTACCTTTTAATATGTGTGCATTCAACCAATGATCAAATATCAAACTCACTAATTCAAAACTATGACTTGGTAATATTTACTTCGCAGGTTTTACCCAGCTACTTCCTTCTAACACTACTAAAAGTTGTCCTTAGTCTCATCAAATGGGACTGCTGTGTACTAAAGAGTGATACCCTTTGATCGTTGTACAAATGAATACATTTCTCTGTTCTATTTAATAAGCCTTCTGTGGCTTTTAAAAATGCCTGTAAATCTCCTTTAGTATAGAGCAGTGGTTCCCAAACTTGGCAACTTTAAGACTTGTGGACTTCAACTCCCAGCTCTGCTGGCTGGAGAATTCTGGGAGTTGAAATCCACAAGTCTTAAAGTTGCCAAGTTTGGGAACCACTGGTATAGAGTGGGGCGGGGAACCCTTTTTATCTTTCTGGAAAACTGTCTATGTCCATATATACACTTATATCTTGAGTTAGCCCAGGCTGGTCTGCACAGTGTGCTAAGCCACTGCTTAATTAAGCCCAGTGTGACTTGTAGATCTAGGTCATGGATTACACTGGGGTTGAGAAACATACCTTAATCGCAATTGATACTCATGTTTAGAAGATTTACTTCCTCAACTATGGCTTTGTGTGTTATACAAACCTGTCAGGGATGTTTAAGCCACTGTTAAATCCTCCTCCCGGCCTCCAGAATTAGAGATGGGAGACAAGAGAGGCTGCATAAAAAATCCTACTACAGCATTTATTTCAGCTGCTTCTCTGTTATTTGTACATGTTGTTCTTGTACACATTCAACACATTTGATTAGACTAATATTTCTTATACTTGTGGACGTCCCCATGCAGGCCGGAGAATTCTCAGAGTTGAAATCCATTTATCTTAAAGCAGCCAAGGTTGAGAAAAAAATGGACTAGACTAGTAAATACAGTTCAACTTGTTCTTCCACAGCAACACTTAAAAGTCTTCCCCACTCCCTCCCTCCCTCCCTCCCTCCCTCCCTCCTTCCTTCCTTCCTTCCTTCCTTCCTTCCTTCCTTCCTTCCTTCCTTTCCTCTGGACAAACTGCCACATGTCCCAGATTTTCACTGTGAGCAGAAGCAATCACCTCTGAAAACTTACTGTCGTTAGTTGCCTGCTCTAAAATCTGCTCACCAACAATACAAAAAAATATCTCCCTTTCCCGCAGCAGAATTGGCCTTATAGGGAGATTTTCCCCTGTCTTTGGTTATATGGATATACCTATGATAAACTCATTAGATTACAGATTAACAGAGTTCCCTGAAGCCTCCAGAGCAGTGGTGGGTTTCCAAAAACATTTGGGACCTCTTCTGTAGGTGTGGCCTGCTTTCCGGGTCCACTGGTGGAGCCTCTTCTAACCGGTTCGGTAGATTTGACAAACCGGTTCTACCGAACAGGTGCGAACTGGTAGGAACCCACCTCTGCTCCAGAGTGTGAAAAATGTCCCAAACTGGAAGTCAATTCCTGAATTTCCGGTTTGTGCGTTGGGTTGTTTTTTGCCCGCCAGAGGATTTAGGGAAGCCTCCGGAGGGCAAAAAATGCCTGAAAAAAAAGGCCAAAGTCAGCTGGCAGGCGTGCCCATGCGTGCTGGAGCTGACAGGGCAACCCCTCACCATCCCTAACAAATGGCTCCATGTGCCACCTGTGGCACGTGTGCCATAGGTTTGCCATCATGGTTCTAGGGCGTTAGCTATTCCTGCCAGCTTAGTATCCCCTTCTGTTCCCTCATCTAAGTCATTTATGCAGATGCCTTGTTAAGAAAGCCACAGTTTGATAGTTGGAGGGAGGAAGTGGTTCACACCATAATTCCCCCAAACAAATGGCAGCATAAGTCACCACAAGATGCCAGGCCAGACAGCCGACTGATCCCAGCCAGGATAAACTGACCGCCACACTGAAAGCAGCGCTGCCAACTCACCCCGGGATTACTGACAACAAAGACGTCTTAACAATGGCAGATTCAAAATGTACCTTCCTGCCAGTTTGAGGTTAATCGTGTTAACAGCGGAGCCGGGATGCAAAACTAGGAGGCCCCGTTGGGTTCCTAAAAATTCTCCCCATCACCAGATGTCGATTTTGGTGGCCTAGGATGAAAGCAGAAGTGGAGGACTACGTAAAAAGTTGTGCCACCTGCGCAGCCATGAAAATAAGACTAGACAAGCCCCCTGGGATGCTTCAACAGGTAGCCAGTCCCAGCCAAACCTGGGAAGAGATCGCAATGGACTTTATTGTAGAACTACATGGCTTAGGACCAGCATACCTGCGAGATCGCCTACTGCCACACTCCTCCCAGCGGCCAGTGAGATCACACAGGATTGGCCTCCTTCAGATGCCGTCAGCCAGACAATGTCGTCTGGTGGCTCCCCGGAGGAGGGCCTTCTCTGTGGCTGCCCCGACCCTTTGAAACGAGCTACCCCCAGAAATCCGGACCTTGCCCACTCTCATGGCCTTCAGAAAAGCTGTCAAGACCTGGCTATTCCGGCAGGCCTGGGGCTGTTGACCGCATTGTTGAGGTCCAGCCCCGATTGAAATGAATGTATTTGTGTTGTTTTTAACTTGTCTTATTTTATTTTTACTTTCTTTTATTTTCTTTCTTTCCCTTCTGTAAGCCGCCCGGAGTCCTTCGGGATTGGGCGGCCTATAAATAAAATTAAACTAAACTAAACTAACTCTGCAACAGTGGCAGGAATTAAGTAATTTGGACACGCATTGACTCAATTTCCAATCAAGCCCACTTTATCGCTTGCTCGGGGTTAACATTAGCAAAGAAGCTAGCAAAGATGTTTGTCAAACACATCTACCACCTACACGGATGTACCCCCAACTGTGGGACTGCACAGTTCTTCTCCTTAGCTATCTACATGAAGGTTCTAGGTTCAAAAGGATCCTGAAAAACATGAACACTGGGTCTTTTTCCAGAAAAATTGAGTTTGATTGGAAGAAATGCAGAGTTATACACCAAGACATGAAAGACCAGATGTGGAAATGCAAGACAGGTGGCACCTGATTCAACAGTCACTGTATCTGTTTACAGACAGAACCAGGTTCAAAATTAGGAGTAAATAAGGAGTCATTTTTTGATTGTGGCTGCTATTAAGCAATGGAATAGGCATCATTCAAATAAAGGTTGGACAGCTACCGTATTTTTTGGAGTATAAGACTCACCTTTTTCCCCCGCAAAAAAAGAGGGTGAAAATCTGGTGCGTCTTATACACTGAATACAGCATTTTTGGCCTACTGAAACCCCGCCCTCTTTCAAAAAATGGATGTGCAGAGGGCTTGGAAGGCTTGCAAAGTGCTTCTGGGGGTTGGGGAGGGCAAAAATAAGCAAAAAATGGGCCGTTTTGTTTCATTTCCCCCCCCCCCCCGCAGCTCCCAGGAGCACTCTACAAGCCTCCCAAAGCTCTGCATGCCCCTCCCCTCTTTTCTTGCAAAAAAAAAGTATGCAGAGGATTTGGGAGGCCTGCAGAGTGCAAAATACTTTTTTTTTTTTAAAAATTACCTCTTCAAAATCATGGTGCGCCTTATACTCCAGTGCGTCTTATAGTCCAAAAAATATGGTATTTGTGATGGTCAATGATCCCTGGTCAAGAGCACTGGGGGGGTGCAGTTAGAATGTAGTAATGCAGGCAAACTCTGCCCACAGTCTGGAATTTTATCCTGATGGGCTCAAGGTTGACTCAACTGTCCATCCTTCTGAAGTTGGCAAAATGAGGACCCAGATTGTTGGGAGCAAGATTCTGACATTGTAAACCACCCAGGGGGTGCTGTAAAGCATTCTGAAGCAGCATAAAAATCTAAGTGCTATTGGTATTCTTGCTTTCTAGACCTGCAAGCTCCTTTTCCAACATCTTAATGTAGATGTTAGACTACATCTTATATAGATCTGTGAATTGAGTCCTAAAATTGTGTTCAAAGAATGGGTTTATCGAAGGGAAACAAAACCAGTTATCCAATTAACCTAATATTTTGAATTTGCCCAACAAAACTGAACCATAAACCCACCACGTAGACCGAATTCACTGAACAAATTAAATTAAATTAGATTAAAATGTAGTTCATTAGTTATTCTGTATGGCATGCATATGATCAGTTTTATATTTCTTACTAAAAATTGAAATGTTTTTCAGTCAAAAGAGCACTAGGTGGTGCTACTAACACAGACTCTTCCAAATTGCTTGAGAGAGCAGCCAATCGTTTCCTTATATATATATAAGCTTAGATATGGATATAGATTCCCCCCCCCCCCATCTCTTCCTTTCATGATTACCAACAAGGATATGCAGACCTTGGGCCCATCGCTCTCTCTCAGGCCAAGGAAGAATACATGAGCAAATCACTTCTAAAACAATCTTGCCAAAAACATGCAGGAACTTGTTCATTTAGTTGCCAAGGATCAAGACTAACACAAAGGCACATGCGCGCACAGAAATGCCTGACTAAATAAACCACATTGGCATTTTCTGTACAATATATTAAGCCACGGCTAACTAAATGTACTGAATTAAACCAGTTGCCTGGATTCATGTGAATATACTGAACCCTAAATGAATCAATCTTTTAGTCTATTGTGCTGTACAAACTGTACTCTTGCTGCTTAGTGTGATATGTGACTCCAACCATAAAGTCACACCTGTCAACCAAATCTTTATTACATGAGTAATAAGTAGACCAACAAAATTCAAGCCTAATTTTCTACCAATCACCTAAATCAGGTGTATGGCATGGTCAGATATAAACTTCAGAGCAAGCACAATAAATTGCTACAACAAATACAAAAAGATTTGGACAATTGGACTAAACTACAGATATCACTATGGGCAGAATCTCAACAATTAAAATGAATGTACCACCCAAAATAATAAAAACATTCTCATGAGCGATCTCCATCTAGATAATTTGGAGCAAAGTTGGCTGAAAATATTGCAGCTCGGGAAAAATAAAGTTAGTTTGGCTTTTTATAACTCTGGAAGGAAAGGTATGATAAACGTGAAACTTTGTGCATAATAACTTAGCAACACAAGGTTTTCGAATATAAAATTTCATTCTCCCATTGCTTTCCAATAGTTTGCAATTTGAGTCTAAAGTTGAGAGTTACAAGTTGAGTGTAAAAATAGGGTATTTTCAGCCCACTTAAAAAAAAAAAGACGACCTTATGGAAACTCTTGTTAAATCATTCTCATTAGAAAGAGCATGTTTCAAACCCCCTAAACAAGTAGGGTTGGTTTTTCATTGCTGATATATAAAGCCCTAAAAATAGGACAAAGTTGAGGATATTGCTATGGCAACATCACTTGCATTCTATTATTGTTTCATCTTGTTGTTTTGTATAGACATCATTACTAACATTATATTGCTTTGGTCCATGGTGACATTGTCACTACCAGTTCAGGCACTTGGCCCAGCAACCCAGTGGTGGGTTTCAAAAATTGTTCAAACCTACTCTGTGGGTGTGGCTTCCTTTGTGGGAGTGGCTTGGCACCCATGTGACCGGATGGGAGTGGCTTGCCGCCGAGGTGGCGCAGTGGTTAAATGCAGCACTGCAGGCTACTTCAGCTGACTACATTTCTGCAGTTTGGCCGTTCAAATCTCACCGGCTCAGGGTTGACTCAGCCTTCCATCCTTCCGAGGTGGGTAAAATGAGGACCCAGACTGTGGGGGCGATATATGCTGACTCTGTAAACCGCTTAGAGAGGGCTGAAAGCCCTATGAAGCAGTATATAAGTCTAACTGCTATTGCTATGTGACCGGATATGAAGATGCCAACGACACTTGTCAGAACCACCTTAAATCACCTCACCCACAGCACTGGCATGCATAAGAATAGGATGTAAAATTGTTTTTTAAAAGGCATCTTTGGTTTGCGTTAAAACAACTTCAACACACGCAATGTTCTGATTGCACCACAAACGCAGTAGTCATCCTTACCTTTCACAGAGGCACTGAGTTTTATAAATAGGAGCATGATAGTGTAGAATAATCCTATCCAAGGACCAGTGGTGGGTTTCAAAAACATTTGGAACCTCTTCTGTAGGTGTGTCCTGCTTTCCGGGTCCACTGGTGGAACCTCTTTTAACCGCTTCGGTAGATTTGACGAACCGGTTCTACCGAATAGGTGCAAACTGGTAGGAACCCACCTCTGCAGCAACCCCATCGCCATAGGGGGCACGCCCAATAGCTGTGCACTACCAGCCACAGGTGCGTTTCTTGGTTCAGGAATCCAAGCCTCTAGTTTGGTTTCTTCCTCGAGGTTCCAAAACCTTGTGTGGGGTATCTGTCTGGTTTCCAAGCCAACAATTGGGCAGCTTGTCCTAGGTTTCCAAGCCTAAAATGTGCATCTTATATGGTTCCCAAGCTAAAGTCTGTACTGTTGGTATGAACTGCCAAATTCTAACAATCGCTTATTTATTATTGAATTTACGTGCCATGTTCATTAGTGTCACTTCTAGAATTGATACCGTCGACCGAACAATGTAACTGAAGGCGCTGGAAGCACACAAATTAGATGTGGTTCTGGGACCCAACAAACATCTTGTCTTTCAGGCCAATAAAATGAAAAGCAGGGCCTCGCGGATAAATGTTCTTCAAAATCAGAAATGCTGAGATACATCGGGGATATAATTATAATTATTTAAATTTATGCGCCTTTTGACTTCCAGTGTATGAAAACAAATGCTTGACGAGTCCTGACTAGGACCTGTCTTCCACAAAAGCTGGGATGTCACCGCGCAGTCTGCGTCAACGAGATTGTCTGCAAGGAGAAATCTGTTTTTTTTTTAAATAAATCTTTTATTTATTTATTTCCAAAACAAACATATATTGTAAAAAGTATATCAGCTGGTTACAAAAAGCTTTTGTGCATCTCTTCCACCGTCATCAAATATAATTCATATTAATTCAAATATCTTAACTCAAATATTTACTATATTAACATCATCATACCTCCACTTTTATTTGACTACAGTTATTTAAACATCCTACATCCTTAAATATACCAAGATTCAATACATAACCACATGCTGGCATTTCATTTACTTATTTATAAAGTCCTCCATTAACATTTAAGTCCTCATATCCTGTTTTAGCTAAACATCCATAATATTTAATACCCAAGTTTTCTAATCCTCCATGTATATAGGAGAAATCTTCATGTACATGTAAACTGGAGTGCAACCAGCTAGGATTTAAGAAACTTGAACAAGGATGTCCACAAGATCATTCTGCTCTTGCTACAATTACTGTACTCTTTACTATAGCTTCAGACTTGGTTTCCTTAATCATGTGATGAAAGAAATGTCCTTCTGGGTTCAGCTCCAAGTGGGGAAAAAGACACTGGAGACATGGAGGCTGTTTGGAAAGATGGTTTATTGGTGGACAGGACCACATGGCTTGAGCCCTGAACAGAAAATGTGATCACATGTTTCAATGTTGGTGGAGAAGAAGAGAAGGGAAAGGAAGGAAGGAAGACAAGCTGAGTCCCTGGTTTTATGCCCTCTCTGGCCTTTGATCTTGAGCTTGTATTCTGATTGATTGTCAGACTCCCAGGGGCCCATGCAGGGGCAACTCTCTAGGCTGCGTTTTGAATCCAGGTTTGGTTGAGTTCTCAGATGCCATGTGGTCAGTTGGGGCCAATATTACCATGCTTTAATCCCATCCCCCTGTAGCTGAAGTGGAGAAGTCTTTGTTATGTAAAGTGGACCAGCTTGGCCTTCTTAATGGCCCATTGACAAAGTGGGGATGGATGGGCAGGAAGCTCCAGGCAGCTATTCTGTCTCTTAAAACACCTTTCTTCCTTTTCACATCCAGAGAAATATTCTGCCTTTTTCAATGTTTTCCTAGGATATTTCATTTTTCTGGGAGAGGGCCGGGTGATAACTTCCTACACAGGTAAATCTAAAATAATAAGTTTGAGGTTCGCAGGACAAAAAGAACCCTAAAATGTATTCTGGAAGGAGCTTTTAACACCAGACGCGAACGAGGCCGCCGAGTCCGATCAAACTTTCTCCGGAGCAAGAAGCGGCTACAGAGGCTGCAGTCGGAAACCGGGTTATTGTGCTCCCAGCGAGGTCCCGCCACAAGGAAGGAAGGAAGGGAGGAAGGGAGGAAGGGAAGGGAGTTTCTCCCGTAAGAACTCGGGGGCAGCGCCCGGGAAACCCTCTGCGGAGCTCCCGGCATGCGGCTTCCGCGTTCAGGCCAAGAACCGCCTTGCCACCCCCGGAGCCGGCGGGGGTGGGGAGAGGGCAGGGCGGGCGCTCCGGACCGGCTCCCGGTGGGAGTGGCTGGCCAACGCGGAGCGTCGATTGCTGCGGGAAGACGGCTCGGGCGCCCCTGCCTTTCTCGGGCGCAGCTCCGCTCTCCTCCCGCGCAGGTCCGGCGCTGCCAGGATCGCTGCTTCTCTCGAGCGCCTAAATCAGCCCGAAAATCGCAGCCGCAGCAGCTTCCAGCCTGCGGGAGAAACCAGGCTCGGCTCCTTCCGCCCCGGAGCCAGGCGAAGTAAGTCCGTTTTAGTGAGCCTGGCTTCTTCTGGAAGTCTTTCGAAAGGAGCCCTGCGGGCAATTGCAGTGTCAGGTGGCTGTGCCAGCAGCTGGCGTTGCCCCGCGTGGGAGTCGCCTTTGCGCCTCTTGTTCGCTAAGCGAGGCTGCGACTCCAAATAGCCGGATGCGAACTTCTCCCCTTGAGACTTGGGGGGGGGGGGGGGCGTTGACGAGAGGGGAGGCGAAGGCGACTGTCTTGGGGTTGATTTATAGCAATAGCAGTAGACTTATATACCACTTCATAGGGCTTTCAGCCCTCTCTAAGCGGTTTACAGAGAGTCAGCATATCGCCCCCAACAACAATCTGGGTCCTCATTTTACCCACCTCGGAAGGATGGAAGGCTGAGTCAACCCTGAGCCGGTGAGATTTGAACCGCTGAACTGCTGATCTAGCAGTAGCCTGCAGTGCTGCATTTAACCACTGCGCCACCTCGGCTCCTGATTTGACTCTCCTCCATTCCAGAGTCCCGAAGTTGGGTATTGAATTGAATTGAATTGAATTTATTGCATTTATATGCCGCCCTTTTCCCCAGAGGGGACTCAGGGCGGCTCACAATCCAAGTCAGGGAAGGGGATACAGATAAGGGATAAAAAAGACGAACAGAACAATATACAATTTAAAAGCACACAACAACCATACCATTCGAGGGGGGGGGGCAAAAGCTCTTTAGCCCCAGGCCTGTCGGAACAGCCAGGTTTTAAGGGCTTTGCAGAAGGCCTGGAGGGTGGTGAGGGTTCGAATCTCCACGGGGAGTTCGTTCCAGAGGGTCGGAGCAGCCACAGAGAAGGCCCTCCTCCGGGTAGTCGCCAGTCGGCACTGGCCGGCGGATGGAATTCGGAGGAGGCCTAATCTGTGGGATCTAATCGGTCTATTGGAGGCAATTGGCAGCAGGCGGTCTCTCAAGTACCCAGGTCCAATATCATGAAGGGCTTATTGGGGAACGACCAGGCATCCATTGCCTTCTCCGGCAACTGAGAACATCAGTTAGAGCTCCTCTTTGAAAAGGAGAGTAATAAAACTAATGGCATGGGATCACTTTCCTTCTTAATGATCGGGGTTTATGTATTTAAATCACGAAGGAATCGACCTCAGCAGAGTTCGGATGGTGAATTTACAAATCACTCTGTTCCTTCAAGAATGTGTCAAAATATTATTCTGCTCTTTCTCAGTAAAAATAGGGCGAGGGGAGAATTAGGGGGCCATCCCTTCATTGGAAACTAGTGGTTATTCAGAAGAGCTATAGGACCCCCCCCCAAAAAGCAGCTGCACAGAGTCCCCAGCCTGGCACTTTCAGGATGTGTTTGACTATAATATTCATTATCCACAACTTGTGGGGTCAATTGGTAAATGCATGTAATCCATTATTTGAAGATCTAACCCTAAATCTAACCCTAAGCCTAACCCTTAACCTAACCCTAAACCTAACCCTAAACCTAACCCTAAACCTAACCCTAAACCTAACGCTAACCCTTAACCTAACCCTAAATAGCAATAGCAATAGCAATAGCAGTAGACTTATATACCGCTTCATAGGCCTTTCAGGCCTCTCTAAGCGGTTTACAGAGAGTCAGCATATTGCCCCCAACAATCTGGGTCCTCATTTTACCCACCTCGGAAGGATGGAAGGCTGAGTCAACCCTGAGCCGGTGAGATTTGAACCGCTGACCTGCTGATCTAGCAGTAGCCTGCAGTGCTGCATTTAACCACTGCGCCACCTTGGCTCAGTGGTTACCTAACCCTAACGCTTAACGTAACCCTAAACCTAACCCTAACCCTTAACCTAACCCTAACCCTAACCCTAAACCTAATCCTTACCTTTACGTGAATCGGCTTGCTTTAATTTAATTTTAATTTTAATTTAATTTATTTTTAATTTTATTTGTCGCGCTGCTGATGACGTCACGTACGTGCTTTGATCGGGCGCGCTTTAGTGGACCACGGTTTTGACGGGTCACGGGTGCAGACTCTAGTAGCCTCTCTCATGCAGTTGGATAAGTCTGTGGGGATCTGGTACTGTTCCAACTGTTAATCAAATGTAGGATATCTATGAAATCTATTCCTTCCACTGAAAGAATCTTTGAGATCTGCTTAGCTCTGCTACGAGAGCAAAACCAATGTGGGAAGTTCCTCCAGAATTAGGAGACGACCATTAAGAGAGCCACAACAATGATTTAAACTTTTTCTTTCGAGCAGTTTCCGTGCTTTTATCAGAACAGATATAGTGAGTCCGAACTCTTATGGCAACCTCAGCTGGCATCCACATCTGTGTGATGGTCCCGGAAGCTATCAATATTTGCAGTCTTTCCATCCGTGATCATTAGAAGCAGACAGGGCACCTGCATACCTGAATGGCTCTTCCTGGTTTTTGAGCAATGAAACGTGGCATTCCTGGCATTCAAGACTGTTTGGGTGGAGTTAAGCTGATGGAACAAGGCTTTTATTTTCTCTCACAATTTGTACAGTTGACATTTTCCTTTTGTTCTAATCTACCTTGATTTGGGAAACAGAAGAGCAGCATTGAAAAACGACCACAAAAGCTGGATTCACAAGTTGCGTGATTGTTTATTTTTGGCTTAGCGTGTTGTATGAAGCCAACTATTAAAACTTGTGAATCATGGGTATTATAAAAACCTGTCAAAAACCTAGCATAACATGATAAAGGATGGCTTCACATAAAGTGTAAATCCAAATCAAGTGTGTAAAACCATAGTAGGACTATCCTAATATTAATATAAACCCAATAAATATTAGAAACTAAGTTAAGGTCTATTTCTTACTGAAAAAGTAGAGCTGCATCTGAAGCATACTTCACGATGTAACAGGTCAGGATCTAAACAATCAATACTTTCTGTAAAAAATAATTCCTTGCTTCTCTGCTGGCTAGGGAATTCTGGGAGTTGAGGGCCACACATCTTAAAATTGCTGAGGTTGAAAAAACATTAGGTTTATAGTTTAGGTTTATTGGATTATGTATTAGCTAGATGTCTCTTTCTTGCATAAAGGAGAAAAATCCTTGCTGGTTCAAATGTGACCTCTAGGCTGGAATACTGCAACGTGCTCTACATAGGGCTGCCCTTGAAGAGCATCCGGCGACTTCAGCTAGTTCAGAATGCGGCCGCGCGAGTGATCGTGGGTGCACCTCGGTTCACCCACATAACACCTATCCTCCGCGAGCTGCACTGGCTACCTGTTGATCTCCGTGTGCGCTTCAAGGTGCTTCTTACCACCTATAAAGCCCTTCATGGTAGTGGATCTGCGTACTTGAGAGACCGCCTACTGCCGATTACCTCCTCGCGACCCATCAGATCTCACAGATTAGGCCTCCTCTGAGTGCCATCTGCCAGCCAGTGCCGGCTGGCAACTACGCGGAGGAGAGCCTTTTCAGTAGCAGCTCCGACCCTCTGGAACCATCTCCCCGTGGAGATTCGTACCCTCACCACCCTTCAGACCTTCCGCACAGCCCTCAAGATCTGGCTATCCCGTCAGGCCTGGGGATAAAGAGTATAATCCGCCCCCACCAGAATGTTGAATGAATGTTGTTCTACTTTTATTTATATATTGTGTTATATGTCATTGTATGTACCCCCTCCCATATAAGTTGTTAGCCGCCCTGAGTCCCCTCAGGGAAAAGGGCGGCCTATAAATAAACTTATTCTATTCTATTCTATTCTAAATAATATAGTTGAAATATAATTTTACCATGCCATAAGCCTGCTTTGAAACCTCACCTCCAAGCATCACCTGGTGCTGCCACCTGTGGTGCTTTCTTCTGGCTTCCAGGATGTTAGAATTTTACCTCGTCTAGAAGCTGCTTGGTCTTACAAGAACTCCTCTGAGTCAGCCTATTTGGAAACATTGTGGTTATTTACAAAAGGAGGAAGAGAATTATAAACATGCTTAAGGGCAATCTTATTCATTATCCCACGTCCTAGCTAAGGACTCAGGGAATTGTATACCTCCTTGAAAGTTAGTTAACTCCTGTTACCTCTAATCCTTCTCTTTTATCCCATTGTGTCCTTCCCCCAAGCATCCCATGATACTTAAATCCCACTATCTTAAAGAAACAATTGATGATAGACAGCAGTCATATTCACTAGCACTTCACTCCTGACAACTATTGAAGTAATCTATAGATAGTAAAGAAGGCCTGAATACTGGTTAAACATTAGAAAGGCAGAGAAGTCATTTTTTTCCATATTTTTTATTTTTTTATTCTCTTTCGTACCATTTTAAGTATACATTCACATAATTGTTATTCTTCTTTACATTTGTCATTCTTATACATTTGTTATTCCATTTAATAGATTATAATATAGAGTTTGGGTTGCTTTATTTACCATCCCACCTGTTGTTATACCACCTTATTTTCTCTTTCTTTTCTCCCTCCCTTCTCTACTTTCTTCCTTCCTCCACTCCTTCTTCCCTTACCTCTCCCCTACTCCTACTCTTCCTCTTCCTCTTCCTACTCTCTCTGCTCTTTCTCTCCCTTCCATCCTCCTCTCCTTACCTCTTTCTTCTTTAACCTCTCTTCCTCTCATTCTCTCCTCCTCTCTCCCTTTCTTTTCTGTTGTTATAGGTGTGTCTTTCAAATCTCAGTTTATGTTTTCTTTGGATGGTCTTTTAGCAAACCCAAATATAATTTAGTATCATTTCTTATTCCCTTCCCTTTGCTAATCTAGCCTATGTTTCCCCCCTTTATATATCGCTCTTGAATATATGCTTGTATATTTAATATTTTCTTTTCTGTTTTCCCCCTCTTCCCCCCCCTTTTCCATTTAATAGTCCATCATCTGGGTTCTATATCTTCTCTTTACTTTCTTTTCTAGCTTCCTTTCTCTAGCCAATCATAAAATCATCTCCATGTTTTGAAGTACACCGATTCATCTTTATCCTTTCTTTTCAGTGTTAGCCTATTCATCTCTGTACAATCTAGTATCCTTTTTTATTATGTCTTCATCTGTTGGTAACTAATTTAATTTCCAATTTTGGGCAAATACAATTCTCGCTGCTGTAGTTACATGTATAATCAAATAAGTATCCTCTTTCTTAAGTTTCTCTGGGATAATACCTAGTAAAATATCTCTAGTCTAAATTCTATTTCTTGTTGTAACATTTTTTCTAGACATACTCTTATTTTAGTCCAATATTTCCTTGCTTCTGCACATGTCCACCACATATGATAAGAAGAACCTGTTGCTTGTTGACTTTTCCAACATTTCGCTGACTTGTTTCTAGACATCTTTGCTAATTTTTCCAATGACATGTGCCATCTACAAAACATTTTGTATAAGTTTTCTTTGTAAGCTGTTGACATGGTAAGAGCCGAGGTGGCGCAGTGGTTAAATGCAGCACTGCAGGCTACTTCAGCTGACTGCAGTTCTGCAGTTCGGCGGTTCAAATCTCACCGGCTCAAGGTTGACTCAGCCTTCCATCCTTCCGAGGTGGGTGAAATGAGGACCCGGATTGTTGTTGGGGGCGATATGCTGACTCTGTAAACCGCTTAGAGAGGCCTGAAAGCCCTATGAAGCGGTATATAAGTCTAACTGCTATTGCTTGAAGAGCCGAGGTGGCGCAGTGGTTAAATACAGCACTGCAGGCCACTTCAGCTGACTGTTATCTGCAGTTCGGCAGTTCAAATCTCACCGGCTCAGGGTTGACTCAGCCTTCCATCCTTCCGAGGTGGGTAAAATGAGGACCCAGATTGTTGGGGGCAATATGCTGACTCTCTGTAAACCGCTTAGAGAGGGCTGAAAGCCCTATGAAGCGGTATATAAGTCTAACTCCTATTGCTATTGCTATTAATTTATAGTTCCTTTCCCAGAGTTGTTGCCACTTTTCTAGCTCAATTGTGTAGCCAAAGTTCTTTGCCCAAGTTAACATTGTATCTTTAACCACTTCTTCTTCTAACCTAGTTCTTAATAGATGGCTAGATAGTTTCTTGATTATTATTTCTTCCATTCCCAAAAGTATCTTATCCAACTCCGAACTTCCTAGGTTAAAACCATACTCCCTTTTATCTTTTTCATATCTTGATTGTATTTGCAATTGTGAAAACCATCCTATATCAATCCCCTGTTCTTCTAATTCTTGTTTTTGTTTTAGTTCCCCCTTTTCTGTTAAGATATCTTTGTATCTAATGATATTCTTCATGCTACTAATATTTGGATGCGTCAATGCTTCCATTGTTGAAAGCCACATTGGTATTTCTGAATAATGTTTCCCTTTCACTCTTTCCCATATTGTTAATAATCCATTCTTTACGTAATGTCTTTGGAAATAGCCATGTGCCTTACTTTGACCATACCAGAAAAAAGCATGCCAACCTAGTTGCAAATCATGGCCCTCTAATTTTGTAATTTTGTTAATAATTTTGTATTTCTCAATAAAATCCATTCTTTCATCCAAGTTAGTCCGGCTGCTTCATAATACAGTGCGCTTCTGTCAGTGCGCTGTTGTCGGCGCATTGATGATGTTGCGGTTTTCACACTGCGGTTTTTTCAGCGTGCTTTTGTCGTGCGCGCATTGTCGGGTCACGCATAATTGCATAGAATTCTGAGGATCCAGTGACAGGACAAGGTGCCAGAGACAGAAGTCCTCTCCAGAACAGGCCTTCTATCAGGTCGCACCCTGCTGATGAAGGCCCAGAGACGCTGGGCAGGCCAGGCTGCAAGGATGCCAGGCCATCGCATCCCCATCAGCTCCTCTGTGGTGAGCTGTCTCAAAGAAAGCGATCTCACGGGGGAGAAAGGGAGGGATAGAAAGACACGTTGAAAGCCTCCTTCCTGGGAAACCCTGGCACAAGACCAACCGACATGGCGCACGCTGATCCGCCAAGGCTGCCAGACATCTGAGGACAGAAGAACAACCACAGCACAAGAATAGAGAGCTGCAAATGCTACAACAATGCTGCACACATGTATCTGACTGATACATGGCAGAACATTTCCTGCCCGTATAGGCCTTACCAGCCACCTGCGCAAACATCCTGGACAGTCCATAACCTGTTAGATGTTAAAGTCCCCTTCGAACATGATGGACGAATGTCATCAACATAATGCCAGTGAATTGTGACTTGCAGTTCATGGTTGACGTATTTGCACGATTAGTGAGCCAAATCAAATGAGACGAGTCAACAGACAATAGAGTCATTTGTGATATGGTCTTAGCTGCAGCTTTGGTCTCTGGGTTAGTTATTGAGTTTTACAGAGCAATAACCTGATATAGGAACCCAGAGCAGGTGAGTTTTTGTTTGATTTCTGCATCATCGTGCAGACTCATTCACTTATTTGTCACTATAATATAACTTACTTCAACAGGACTTGAATCATTTGGAGTCTTGTCTATGGAGTCTTGCCCTTTTATGCTCTTTTATAGGGAGAAATAGAAAAATGGAAACTGGAAATTTTTTGTTTTAGTTTGCTTGCGTTAAAAAAAAAACGAAGATGAAAAAATTAATAAATTGAATCCTTGTGAAATTCTGCATTGGATTGTAGTATACATATAAGTCCTTAGAGGAATCATTTATCATTTTCTCTATAATTATCTCAGAATATCTTCTGGGGATACAACCCATGTACCACGTTCTGACCAAAAAGGACATTGAAATTTCCTAGCTTGGCTATTCATTCCTCTGAGATTTCAGTTTTGTTTTGTGTAAATCATGAATTGCCAAAATGTATTGTGATATGATACTCTTCTTAAAGGGAGTTAATTTATTAATACTGGTTTAATATTTAGTTTATTGATGGCCATCAGAATCTGGAGTTTTTGCCAGTAGTGATGAATGACTCTGTTATAGCAAAAACTCATCTGCACCAATTGGTACTACATAAGAGCCAGTTAGGTGGCTAATGCACCTGTCTAGAAAGCAGGAATTCGTGAGTTCAAGTCTCACTTTAGCCATGAAAGCCAGCTGGGTGACTCTGGGCCAGTCACGCACTCTCAGCCCAATCCACCTCACAGGGTTGTTGTGGGGAGAACAGGCAGAGGAAGGTATGTTGGATAAGCTACCTTGAGTTATTTGTAAATATA
The DNA here is from genome assembly GCF_009769535.1 of Thamnophis elegans. NCBI lineage: Eukaryota > Metazoa > Chordata > Lepidosauria > Squamata > Natricidae > Thamnophis > Thamnophis elegans. Next base: position 1,252,519 of record NC_045542.1, on the reverse strand, counting down.
ATAAATGCAGACACAAATAAAATAATAAAATGATGTGCATACATGTTCCATAGTTATGCTTGATACTCTGTGTAATTGCATACCTATTGAATTTCACCCTTTTTTATTGTCCAATTTATCTGAGTTGTGTATATACAGTACCATCACTTTTGGACCAGTTCATAGATATAATGAGGGGGTTTGATTTTGCTACTAAATACTAGTGATTTGTTTAGAGTCCTACCACACTATTTGGAGTATAAAATTGGAAGTAATGATTTTTCTTGATCTGATACTCTTTTGAGATTCAGTGCTACCCATGCAATATATAAGTATTGTTGTCTGCAAGGAGTAGAATATGAAGGAGAAAACAAATATACACTCTCATTTATATAGGGTTTGTGTTGTGACTCAGCAGCAGCTTGCTGTGAGTTGCATCGGGATGCAGGAATAATGAGCAGCTGCTGCTCATTAGGGTCGTCTTCTGCAGATAAAAGACGGATGGTGTCATGCCTTAGTTGCAGAAGTCAACGTTTGTGCTTCGTGTGTGGTTCATCGTTTCGAGATTCAAAGAGGCACTTGGATAAGTGATTTGCTTTCTGTAAACCTGGTTTGCTGTAAGAGCTTTTTGTTTTTGCTTTTGCTGTGTAACTTTTTGCCAGAGACTTTATCTACGTTTATTTTTGGGCTCGCAGCCAGCTTGAGCCAGGACTGATAAAGATATTTCCTTTGAAGTTCTATCTGGCTGTCGTGTGTGAACGAGCGAAGAGGGGGGCGGGGGTCAGAACAGGTTTGTATTAGCCAATGTAAAAAAAACCCATTTTTCTGTCAGAGAAAGACACTGATAAGATGCTTCTGGTTTCCTTGACATCTCTGTAATACAAGTAGTCCTCAATTTACCATCTCAGTCAGGACCAGAACGTCCATCACTAAAAGATGAGGTTCCTAAGTGAATCATCATGTGACTGATTTTATGATCTTTTTTCCCTTATAAGCAAATAATGTGGTGGTTAGGTGAATTAGATGCTGTGATGTAATGTATTAGTCATCATAGTACAGTGTTTCTCAACCTTGGCAACTTGAAGATGTCTGGACTTCAACTCCCAGAATTCCCCAGCCAGCATTCGCTGGCTGGGGAATTCTGGGAGTTGAAGTCCGGACATCTTCAAGTTGCCAAGGTTGAGAAACACTGCCATAGTAACTTCATAAAGTCAATAAATGGATGGTGGTAAGCCAAAGGTTACCTACACAAGGGAAGTGGTGAGGAAAATTACCAAAGAGCTGAGGCTCCCAAGAAAAGGGAGCATGGATTTGGCTAAGAGTTTAGTCCTTTCTAGCTTGCAGAATTTTTGCAAAGACTGACTTCTAATTCAATCTACTAATGCAGTGTTTCTCAACCTTGGCGACTTTAAGTCCTGTGGACTTCAACTCCCAGAATCCCCCAGCCAGTCTTCCATCCTTCCGAGGTGGGTAAAATGAGGACCCGGATTGTTGTTGGGGGCGATATGCTGACTCTGTAAACTGCTTAGAGAGGGCTGAAAGCCCTGTGAAGCGGTATATAAGTCTAACTGCTATTGCTATTGCTAGTTGAAGTCCACAGGACTTAAAGTCGTCAAGGTTGAGAAACACTGTACTAATGTATATTTGAGATCACTTTACATGGAACAATTACATGTTAACGTGACTGAAATACCTCTTTAATCTTTGAAAGCAAAACTTCCTGGGACATTCTAGTGGCTGACATTCAGCAAAAACTAAAGCAATTTGGTTGCACATCAACACAAAAAAGAGTATATCCTTGTCAGCATGTTGGGAAATGTGAATATACTTCACTGGAAGAGAGAGATGGGTGGATTTGTGGAAGTAGTCCTACTTGCCAATTAGGAAGGCATTTGTGGTAGGATTAGTTGTAAATGGCTTCTTTTGAGGGCTGGAGGTATAAGGCAATGGGACCCCGACTAGAGAAAGCAATTGTGCCACAGTTTTCTCTAAGGCCAGCAGGAGACTCACTATGTGATATATTAATTGAGAAAGGTGGAAGCAGAAAGTCTACAGAGTTTAAACCCCAGAACATCAGTATTGTTTTAAATGTTGCTTCCTTGTTTGTCAGGGAAATTTAGACATTCATAGCCCACTAGGCACAGAATATAGATTTCCAAAGAAAAGCTTCATCACTGGAAGCTTTCAAGAAGAGACTGGACTGCCATCTGTCAGGAATGATGTGGGGTCTCCTGCTTAGGAGGGAGTTGGACTAGATGACCTACAAAGTCTCTTTTCAACTCTGTTAATCTGTAATCTGTCACATACACACAGATTAAGATTAAACAGCCCCCTTTGGTTATAGAGTTGCTACTTATAAGGCTTTACTCAGCCTGCGACTTTCTGCAACTTGGTTCCTCTTGTGTAACCAAGAAATACCTTTCTGGATTTCAATGCTTTGTTCTGCTCTGCTTTGGCCTCAGCGGTGGTCTGTTGTTTCATCTGCACTTGGTCTCCTGCAGCCCTTGATGGATGGATTCCCTTGCTTCTTTTATCTCTTCTGGACTGATTTAAAAATGTAATAATAAAACTCAGTTCTATCATTGTCACTTGAAAGAAAACTTGGCAGAATTTCAACCAAGCTTAGGTTGTTGGGTTTCTTTTAACAGAATAGTCCACCTCCGCATGTTCCATCAATCAACTTCTAGGAAAAAATGTGGCAGTGCCTGGTCAGGAAAATGCGTTCCCACCATTGTAGTAAGTTGGAGTGGAGGGAATGGCTTGAAGCCCTGCGTGCCAGTGCAAGACGGAAAAGGCTACGTTTGAAATGAAATGAAGCCAGAAGACAGGGGTGGAGGGTGAGGATGGGTGGAGGATTGATTGATTGATTGATTGATTACATTTATATGCCACCCTTTTCCCCGAAGGGGACTCAGGGCGGCTCACAATTCAATCAGGGAAGGAGGTACAGACAGGGGATAAAAAAAAACGAACATAACAATACACAATTTAAAAGCATACAACAGCCATACCATTTGAGGAGGGGGGCAAAAGCTCTTTAGCCCCAGGCCTGTCGGAACAGCCAGGTCTTAACAGCTTTATGGAAAGCCTGGAGGGTGGTGAGGGTTCGAATCTCCACGGGGAGCTCGTTCCAGAGGGTCGGAGCAGCCACAGAGAAGGCTCTCCTCCGGGTAGTCGCCAGTCGACACTGGCTGGTGGACGGAACCCAGAGGAGGCCGACCCTGTGTGATCTAACGGGTCTTTGGGAGGTGATTGGCAGCAGGCGGTCTCTCAAGTACCCAGGTCCAATACCATGAAGGGCTTTATAAGTGACGAGTAGCGCCTTGAAGCGTATCCGGAGACCAATTGGTAGCCAGTGCAGCTCGCGGAGGATAGGTGTTACGTGGGTGAACCGAGGATAACGTCGTTGGTCCCTGCACTCCTGGGTGGCTCGTGCCCATCACTCCAGACTAAGCTGGAAGTGTAGATCTGGAAGCAGAACAGCAGCAGGAATTCTCTCCCTCTCTCAGCCTCGGAACTTCGTAACATTGGAATTGTCAGAAGGTGGCAAGTCCAGGAAAACTGAACATTTTGGGTAGTCTGATTTCTAGTGGGGGGGGGAAAGGAGTTTAAAGGTCTAGAAGAATTTGTGTTAGATTTTTTTTTTTTTCTGTGATATAAATTGTTCCTCTTTCTGTACAAATTAGGAAATTGTGTGCTTTATATCAGCCGGGTAGCGTGAAGGTATAGTGCAGTGGTGGGTTTCAAAGTTTTTTGGAACCTACTCTGTGGGTGTGGCCTCCTTTATGGGAGTGGTTTGCCGGCTATGTGGCCTGATGGGAGTGGCTTGCCAGCCATGTGTTTTCTTTCTTTCTTTCTTTCTTTCTTTCTTTCTTTCTTTCTTTCTTTCTTTCTTTTTTTCTCTCTCTCTATCAGTCAGTCTGTCTGTCTGTCTTTCTCTCTCTGTGTGTGTGTGGGGGGGCAGTGGTGGGTTTCAAAAAATTTTGGAACCTCTTCTGTAGGTGTGGCCTGCTTTCCGGGTCCACTGGTGGAACCTCTTCTAACCGGTTCGGTAGATTTGACGAACCGGTTCTACCGAATAGGTGCGAATTGGTAGGAACCCACCTCTGGTATAGTGCCTGCCTGATGATCCATAATTTACAACAGTATTTGAAGCCTGGCAGTGTTGGCATCTGCATTCCTTACCAAGTGTGTTAAGACTGGGATGTGGAGATATCTCCCTTAGTTTCCTCCTAAAAATGCCACGCATCACACAGCAAAGTGAATATTCCTGATGCTGCGGAAGAGGGGAAGGTTTTCTTTTAGAACACTTTGTGATAATAATATAGCAGGTTCTCCTCTCTTTTTACTCAAATTAACTTACACTCTGCCCTTTTCCAAAGTGCCCGGAGTAACTACACCGGATCTCACCCTGTCTCCATGTCATCTTTTCTTTAATCCTTCAGAGTAGATTAGATTGAGAAACAGGAATGGGCAGGGCTACCTAGTAAATATTTGAGGCTGGGTTTCTTTATTCTTTATCAGGCACTAAATAGACATATAATCCTATGCCTTAACAGGATCTTGCAAGACTAAAAGAGTCACCTTTTGGGGAGATGAGCAATAAACAAATGTAATAAATAAATAATACATTTCTTCCCTCCTTTCTTTTTATTCCCCAGAAAATTAGGGAGGGTCCGTTCCAAAATGCTTTCTGTGCTCTAAATCTTTTTCTGTGGCCTGAAAAAGTAATTGGGCATCCCCTTAGGTATATGGATCTCTCCTTCATGTGCAAATTATGCCTATTTCTCCTTGGATGTTTCCAAACTGAAGCTGGTTCCTTCATAGTGAAGTGGAGTCTGGAAAATGTGGCATTTTGTTGGCTGACTCAAGTAACCACTTAACTGTCTGTAATGTTTATTTCTTTATAATGTCCTAGAACAGTGTTTCTCAACCTTGGCAACTTGAAGATGTCTGGACTTCAACTCCCAGAATTCCCCAGCCAGCTGGGGAATTCTGGGAGTTGAAGTCCAGACATCTTCAAGTTGCCAAGGTTGAGAAACACTGTCCTAGAAACTGTTCAGGTTATAAAATGTATAACTGAGGAAGAAATCATCAAAACTTTCCAATGATGGGAACTAAACTAATTAGCTATTCCCCCCCCCCCCCACGAGATGCCAAATTTTGGAAAATGCTTACCTGCACTTTGATATAATAAATCTCTAGACAGCAGAGATTCTTTCTGCCACTGCTTCCATAGGTGTTCCAACAAGACTACTGCTTTAATCTGATTCATCATCTTGAATATGCCCTGTTATTGTATCTGATTGAGATCTGATAGAAAAGAGACAATGGCAATTTAAAATCTCATTGGCTGAGGGGAGACACAATTTGGTAGAGAATTTACTCCCTACATTTCTCTTTCAGCGTTCCTTTGATCTTTGCTTTTGTTCAGCGCCTAGAAATTAATAGGCATGTTTGCTGATAAAGCTGAGGAAACCAGAAAAGTGGCTTTTTTTTAAGAGAAGCTCTTTATCGCAGAGAACCAAACTAGTTTGGCTGGTTGTATTAGAGCCTCTGCTCTGAGTATCTTGCCAAGAAAGGAGAGATCAAGTACAACCAGGCCTGTACTCAGGTGTGTACATTCGCACAAGCACGCAGGTTGGTTAATCTCATGTAAGACCTGTAAATAGTATTAATAACTCAGTTGTATAACCTCCTTGTAAATAAACCTCAAAAATTTCTATTATGCTTTTTTTTTTTTTTTAAAACGAGCCTTCCTTAGCAAACTGGGAGAAATATAGATACTTTTCCTCTTCTCCAGCAGCTTCTGCCAACAGAAAATGCCAACTCTCCTCTTGTATATTCTCCTATGGGCCCAAAGGAAGGAGGCACATTGTTAGATTGGGTGATGGATAGGCACACACAGGCTTAATGGTAACAACAGCTCTTTATTGAATGCAACAAGTGAGAATAGCAATAGCAATAGCACTCAGACTTATATACCGCTTCATAATGCTTTTACAGCCCTCTCTAAGCGGTTTACAGAGTCAGCATATTGCCCCCAACAACAATCCGGGTCCTCATTTTACCCACCTCGGAAGGATGGAAGGCTGAGTCAACCTTGAGCCGGTGAGATTTGAACAGCCGAACTGCAGAACTGCAGTCAGCTGAAGTGGCCTGCAGTGCTGCACTCTAACCACTGCGCCACCTCGAAGGTTGAGTCTGACAGCAGCCCTTTGATAGGGAGCTGTCAGACCCTTCGACCAATAGGATTAAACCGCCAGAACAGAGGACCTTGGTGGAAACCACTGTAGATAGGGTGAATATCTAACAAACATATTGCCAACATGGAATTCCACCTCAATTTCAGCTGCATGGAGAGAAGGTCAAACTGTAACATGCTGTTCTCAGTAGCCCAAAATCCTAATCACCATATAATAATGATACAATGACCAATTGGTGTCTTGGCTGGCAAGAGATTTGGTTGTTAATTTTATGGAAAGGGGAAAAAAAGACTATAACTGATAATAACAGAATAACAGAGTTGGGAAGGTCCTTACAGGTCATCTAGTCCAACCCCCTGCACAAGCAGGAAACCCTAGGCCATTTCAGACAAGTGGCTGTCCAGTCTCTTCTTGAAAGCCTCCATCCATAACTTCATAAGGCAACTTCTGTTTCATTGGTTTGATTGCTCTCACTGTCAGAAAATGTCTCCTTATTTCTAGGTTGAATCTCTCCTTGTTCAGTTTCCATCCATTATTCCTTGTCTGGCCTTCAGGTGCTTTGGAAAATAGCTTGACCCCCTTCCTCCTCTCTGTGACAGTCCCTCAAATATTGGAAGGCTGCTATCCTGGTCCTTCTCTTCCCTAGACTAGCCATGCCCAGTTCCTGCAACCATTCATCCTATGTTATAGCCTTTAGTCCCCTAAATATCTTGATTGCTCTTCTCTGCATTCTTTCTAAATTCCAAATTTAATGAATTTATATGCCGCCCAATCCCGAAGGACTCTGGGCGGCTAGAGTCTTTCTAGAGACTTTCTAGAGTCTCAACATCTTTTTTATAGTGTGGTGACCAAAACTGGATGCCGTACTCTAGGTGTGTGTAGCCTTACTAAGGCTTTGTAGAGCCTCACTTGATCTTGATTGTATCCCTCTGTTAATGCAGCTTAGGGTTTCATTTGGTTTTTTGGCTGCTGCATCACACTGTTGGCTCAAAATTAATTAGCAATAGCAATAGCAGTTAGACTTATATACCGCTTCATAGGGCTTTCAGCCCTCTCTAAGCGGTTTACAAAGTCAGCATATCGCCCCCACAATCTGGGTCCTCATTTCACCCACCTCGGAAGGATGGAAGGCTGAGTCAACCTTGAGCCGGTGAGATTAGAACCGCCGAACTGCAGATAACAGTCAGCTGAAGTGGCCTGCAGTACTGCACCCTAACCACTGCGCCACCTCAGCTCTTGTCCACTAGTTGATTGTCCACTAGGACTCCAATATTCTTCTTACATTTACTGCTATTAAACCAGGTTTCACCTAATCTGTATGTGTATTTTTGGTGTCATTAATATGGCTTAGAGTCCAAGAGAAAAGCACATGTATGCAAAAATGCAGTGTGAGTTTTTCCTCGAATGCCATTACTCTACTAAACAACTAATTCCCACAACACTGTCATATTACCGGTGAAATTCATTTTTTTTTACTACTGGTTCTGTGGGCGTGGCTTGCCGGGCTTGGCAGGGGAAGGATACTGCAAAATCTCCATTCCCACTCCACTCCAGGGGAAGGATATTGCAAAATCTCCACTCCCACTCCACTCCAGGGGAAGGATATTGCAAAATCTCCACTCCCACTCCACTCTGAGGCCAGCCAGAGGTGGTATTTGCCAGTTCTCTGAACTACTCAAAATTTCCGCTACTGGTTCTCCAGAACCTGTCAGAACCTGCTGAATTTCACCCCAGCATATTACCTACTAAAACTGTATTACTATTATTCTTCTCTTCCTTCCTAGTTCCTATCTCTTCCCATTTATGACTTTAATCTATAAGACTATAAGTTTAAAATTTATATTGTTTTATTTGTTTCCTAGTGTAACTTGATTGCTTATTAGTAAGCAAATTATTTCACTAAGTGCTGTATCTTATGAATTTTGATGAATGTATTCTATTTTATTTTTCTTTATGTACACTGAGAGCATACGCACCAAATTCCATGTGTGTCCAATCACACTTCGTCAGTAAAGACTTCTATTCTATCTATCTTGGAATTGATCCCTATGCAGGTATCCTCATCAAAGGAAGCACCGTGATGCGTGTGCTAACAGTTGTGCTATTTCTTTTAGGACAGCCCCTCCCAACAAGAAAGGAAGAGGTGATGGGGGTGGGGTAGGTAAACATATCTGTGTCCCTGTCTTGCTTAAGGGGTTATCGTGCCTGAATGTGGCTTCTGTTTGCAAGCTCTAGAAGAGTGTTTCTCAACCTTGGCCACTTGAAGATGTCCGGACTTCAACTCCCAGAATTCCCCAGCCAGCATTCGCTGGCTGGGGAATTCTGGGAGTTGAAGTCCGGACATCTTCAAGTGGCCAAGGTTGAGAAACACTGCTCTAGGATGAGCCTTGAGATTCTACTCTGACCTCGAGTTCACTAGGGATATTCCTTTCTCTCCCTTAGATGGCCTCTGCCAACGACACCCGGCAGATGCCCAAGGATGCCGCTGACCAAAACTTCGATTACATGTTCAAGCTTTTGATCATTGGCAACAGCAGCGTAGGCAAGACTTCGTTTCTCTTCCGATATGCCGATGATTCCTTTACTCCAGACTTCGTTAGCACCGTCGGCATCGATTTCAAGGTGAAGACTGTCTACAGGAATGAAAAAAGAGTCAAGCTGCAGATTTGGGTGAGATGCCTTACCGTTCACGGGAAGCAGAGTATAGGGACTGAAAAGAGAAGTTGGCAGAGCTCTAGAGAGCTCTAGCAGAGCTGGCTGGAGAATTCTGGGAGTTGAAGTCCACAAGTCTTAAAGTTGCCAAGTTTGGGAATCACTGCCATTGGGGATCACTACTGTAAGATATGTGATATTAGCTGCATGGGGCCACTTGGTCTGTAGTTTTTTTAATTGCTTTTAAAATAATACGAGAAAAAGAGGGGAGCAGAAAGAACAAAACCCCAAAATACATACTGTACATTATTAAACTACAGAACAAGTGTTTTAAAAATACAAGAAAATTAAGATATAATACATTGAGACAATAAACAATTACAATTCTATATATAATTATCTAATGCAAACATTATTCAAGAATATACATATATCCAAATCTTATAAACTGGGGAAAAATCGTACGTTACAAGGATATTTTAGATGAAAAGGGTGATCTTAAATCCAGACAACAATTGCAGAGTCAGGGGATGGACTTATCCTGGTGGCCGTATTTTCAGATCCAATCAAGGCACAAAAAAAGATGTTAAATTATGGGGTGTAAATAAAGAACAAAGAGCATTGGATAAAATTGTAACGGGGACAGATGAAAAAGCGATTCAAAATATATATAATTATTTACAGAGCTATAAAACGGAGGACGAGCATTTGCAGTTTCTGAGACATCCTAGATATCAAAACAACTGGTTAAATTTTTTAAAATTAGAAACTATTAACCCCCTCTGTCTCGTTTTCAGCTTGAGCAGCCTCCTGCAGCACTCGGCCGGCCCAAAATGGGCCATGTGGACACCTCCCAAGGCCCTCCACTGCCCATTTTCAGCCTCCCCACCTTCCAGCTTCACTGTTCCAGCCCAAAACAGGTTGTGCTGGGGATTCACGAGGCCCCCGCGTGGCTCATTTTTGGCTGCCAGAGTGCTGCAGGAGGCCAGGAAGGCCGAAAATGTACCATGGGGCCGCCACACATGGCCCGTTTTGGCCATCAGAGGCGCCACAGGCCAGTCCTTTAATATTTCCAGGCGCGCTCCGTGGATCTGACCTGCGGACTTCATGTTTGACACCCCTGCTTTAGATTATGGCTTTCCCCTGGAGGGATTTCCGAATGTTTGAGATTGAATGAGGTTGGGCATATTTTGCATCCGTTGGCCACACGTCAATCTGAAAAATGGAAAGACTCTTGTATCAATGCAGCAAGCTAGAGGTGCTGTTTGATAGGTTGGTTGATTGTAAAAATAAGCAAGATGGGAGGTCATGGAGAAATTTCTGATGATAATGAAAAAAGAGGATAGATCAGTGTTTCTCAACCTTGGCCACTTGAAGATGTCTGGACTTCAACTCCCAGAATTCCCCAGCCAGCGAGACAGGACTTAAAGTCGCCAAGGTTGAGAAACACTGCTTTAGCCAGTGGGTTTAGCTTAGAATCCTTAGTTCTCTTATTGGATGTTGACCTTTCATGGGCAGTACAGATGAACAAACTGCTTGTGCACCTAACTCCTTAACTTTCTTGCCTAGCTACTCGTAATCCTCAATATTGTTTTCAAGTCCATTTTCATGTCATTCGTCCCTATGTATAGTAGTCTGAAAGAGTAGTAATCTGTGGCTTACCAACTTCTGAAGGAGAAGGACGGCAAATATCAGCACCTGCGCCAGAAGTTCTTCAAGTTTCATGGCTTGTCTTCTCTCTGCAATCTGGCTTGTGTTATCTGCACCGGGGTGAACTTGGCATTCATTGCCTTGCAGCTGAAAAGCCTGTAGACCAGTGTTTCTCAACCTTGGCAACTTGAAGATGTGCGGACTTCAACTCCCAGAATTCCCCAGCCAGCGAATGCTGGCTGGGGAATTCTGGGAGTTGAAGTCCAGACATCTTCAAGTGGCCAAGGTTGAGAAACACTGGGATAGATGAAGTTGACTTTAAGGCTTGACAAAGCAAGTAGTTAAATAAGGAGTTCTATATGGGGCCTTTGTCTGAAAGGGGAAGTCATTTAATTGATCCGTGTCCTTTTTCTGTTTCTGTCTTTCTAAGGACACAGCTGGCCAAGAGCGGTATCGAACCATCACAACAGCCTACTACAGGGGAGCAATGGGTTTTTTACTCATGTATGACATTTCCAACCAGGAGTCTTTCAATGCTGTACAAGACTGGTAAGCTCAGTGCAGAACCCTGAGTTGGAACAGGGACTTCTTCTGTCAAGGGGGTGATTTCCAGTTATGGACTAAGAAAACAGATTTTGAAATGTGCTCAGTTGGTATTATGTACCCTTTACAGGTGCAACCGTCTTGCTATTTAGGAACTTGCTTAGGGCCAGAATTTCTCACCAGTACATTAAGGGGCCAAAACTGAGTTAGAGAGCAGTGTCTCATGTGCACAGCAGCATCACACGTGCACAGCAGCTTATTGGCATCTCCAATTAAAGGATTTTGACAACAGGGCTGGGAAATATCAGGGCCCAAAATAACACTGCCAGCCGCCACCGCTGCTGCGCTCCAAGCATAACGTCTTCTCCAGTTCCAAACTCCCAAACTTGGTTGCCGAGTCTTCCAGCAGCGGATGCTCTAGGAGTGCACTCTATGGTTGTGGGCTGGCTGCTGGAAGACTCTCTGTTATGCCGGCAGCTGCTGCAGGGAGAGCTGGACCCGCACATGTTGAGGCTAGGATGCATGCCTTCTGGAGGCACAACTCCCTTCTCTAGCTAGGCAGAGCTCCATGCACTGACCCAGCGGGTATCCCTACTGTGCCTAGCCGCGGGAGCTGGGGAGCATGCAGAGTACCACGTGGCTTGGCGCCTTAGGATACCCCCGTAGGTCAGTGAATGGCGCTCTGTCCGGCTGGAGAGGGGGGTTGCTCGTGAGCTTGGTCACCTCATGGCTGCTTCGCCCCTGAGGCTGTGCCCGGCTCTTCGGGAGCCAGTTCACAAGGGAGCAGCCGCCTGGCAGTAATTCGGGGTCCGACTCATTCAGCGGGTCACACGCTTGACCTCGTATTCCTCTCGGAGCAGTGGAGACGTGATCTAGATTTGAAGGGCATTGAGATCTTGCCCTTGTCATGGTCTGATCACTCCCTACTGAGGCTTGACATTCGGAAACCAATCCCCAACTGTAGGGAGGGGGAACCGATTAGATGGTTCTGCCCCAGGCGCCTGATGGACCCTATGGGATTTCAGATGGCGCTTGGAGAAATACCTGACGCTCTCATCCACAGTCCGGCAGAGTCCTTAGTCGCTGCTTGGAATACAGCGGCGGCGGGGGCTCTAAACCGGATTGCGCCTTTGCGGGCTCTCCGAGCTTGCGGATCCAGGAGGGCTCCTTGGTTTACCGAGGAACTCCGGGAGATGAAGCGCCAAAAGAGACGCCTAGAGCACCGCCGGAGGGCCAGTAACTCTGCATCAGACCGAGCACTGATGAGAGCCTATATCAGAGCCTATCTCATGGCAATATGGGCGCCGAAATGTGCGCATTTTGCTGCATTTATTGCATCCGCTGAATCGCACCCAGCCGCCTTGTTTAGAATAACCTGTGCCCTGCTGAAAGGGAGGATAGCAATAGCAATAGCAATAGCAGTAGACTTATATACCGCTTCATAGGCCTTTCAGGCCTCTCTAAGCGGTTTACAGAGAGTCAGCATATTGCCCCCAACAATCTGGGTCCTCAGGGAGGCGGGCGACCCTTTACAAGATAGAGCTGAGGAATTTGTTCAGTTTCTAACAGATAAAGTCGCTCGGATTCGGACAGACCTGGACTCCAATTGCACGGTACCAGCCGAGGTACCGGGGGAAGGTCTTGAGCGGATTTTATGGAGCGAGTTTCAACTTGTCGCTCCCGAGGAAGTGGACAAGGCCATGGGAGCGGTGAGTGCCTCCACCTGTATACTGGACCCGTGCCCCTCCTGGCTGGTCTCGACCAGCAGGGAGGTGACACATGGCTGGATCCAGAGGATAGTTAACACCTCTCTCCGGGAGGGATCCTTCCCGCTCCTCCTAAAGGATGCGGTGGTGAGACCCCTCCTGAAGAAGCCCTCTCTGGACCCAGCCATTTTAAGTAACTATCGTCCAGTATCCAACCTCCCTTTTGTAGGGAAGGTTGTTGAGAAAGTGGTGGCCTTTCAACTCCGGCGGTCCTTGGATGAAACCGATTATCTGGATTCCTTTCAGTCCGGTTTCAGGCCTGGTTACAGCACGGAAACTGCTTTGGTCGCACTGATCGATGATCTCTGGCAAGCCAGGGATAGGGGTCACTCCTCTATCCTAGTGCTCCTTGACCTCTCAGCAGCCTTCGATACCATCGACCATGGTATCCTTCTGCGACGGTTACGGGAGGTGGGAGTGGGAGGCACCGTCTTACGGTAGTTCTCCTACCTCTCGGATAGGTCGCAGTCGATGTTGGTCGGAGGGCAGAAGTCGACCCCTAGGTCCCTCAACTATGGGGTGCCGCAGGGTTCGGTCCTGTCCCCCCTCCTATTTAACATCTACATGAAGCCCCTGGGTGAGATCATACGATGGCACGGGATTAAATACCACCAATATGCAGACAACACACAACCGTATCTGTCCGCCCCGTGCCAACTCAGTGAAGCAGTAGAAGTGATGTGCCAGTGCCTGGAGGCTGTTAGGGTCTGGATGGGAACGAACAAGCTTGCACTCAACCCCGACAAGACCGAGTGGCTATTGATGCTCCCTGCACTGGCAGTTGAATGCTGTTTTCTACTGACTGGTACTTTCTGCTGTGAGGGACACCATCATGTGATGAGGCCAGTGGGGATGATTGCAGAAGAAGTTAAGAGAGTTAAGACCTTCCTGTCTGAATAAACCAAGTGATGGATTTGTATTGGTATCTCATTCTGGGTGTGTGCAGACAATAAAGGTTCTGATTTCCCTTTCCCCATTCCTGCCAATTAGGGAAAGAGCAACCACCATTCAAATCAACACAGTTGATTGTTTTTTTCCAAAAGGTGGAAATAATAGCGTATATGAACTGATGAAACGAGGATGATCCTTCTGCCTTGTGACTGTCACTGGCTGTTCTTTTTAGGTAACTGTGAAATTACAAGCCCAATTCCAGAATTTTTCTATCTCCCTCTCTTAGGGCAACTCAGATCAAGACTTACTCCTGGGATAATGCTCAAGTGATTTTGGTTGGGAACAAGTGTGACCTGGAGGATAACCGAGTAATATCCCCTGAAGATGGCAAGAGACTTGCTGATGAACTAGGTTGGTTGGTCTCTCATATGGGAACATCTCCAGATTAGATGGCTCTCAAATCTCATACCCAACAAAACGAGAAATGCCTCCCACTCTTCCTCCCCTCCCACCTTTGGGCTTCGAGGTGGCACAGTGGTTAGGGTGCAGCACTGCAGGCCACTTCAGCTGACAGTTATCTGCAGTTCAGCGGTTCTAATCTCACGGGCTCAAGGTTGACTCAGCCTTCCATCCTTCCGAGGTGGGTGAAATGAGGACCCAGACTGTGGGGGCGATATGTTGACTCTGTAAACCGCTTAGAGAGGGCTGAAAGCCCTATGAAGCAGTATATACCGTAAGTCTAACTGCTATTGCTATCTATTTATGTATCTATCTATCTATCTATCTATCTATCTATCTATCTATCTATCTATCTATCTATCTATCTATCTATCTATCATCTATCTATCTCTATATCTCTGTCTGTCTGTCCATCCATCCATCCATATCTCTTATCTATCTATCTATCTATCTATCTATCTATCTATCTATCTATCTATCTATCTATCTATCTATCTATCTATCTATAGCCGAGGTGGCGCAGTGGTTAGGGTGCAGTACTGCAGGCCACTTCAGCTGACTGCTATCTGCAATTCGGTGGTTCAAATCTCACCGGCTCAAGGTTGACTCAGCCTTCCATCCTTCCGAGGTGGGTGAAATGAGGACCCGGATTGTTGTTGGGGGCGATATGCTGACTCTGTAAACCGCTTAGAGAGGGCTGAAAGCCCTATGAAGCGGTATATAAGTCTAACTGCTATTGCTATCTATCTATGTATCTATGTATCTATGTATGTATCTATCTATCTATCTATCTATCTATCTATCTATCTATCTATCTATCTATCTATCTATCTATCTATCTATCTATCTATCTATCTATAGCCGAGGTGGCGCAGTGGTTAGAGTGCAGAACTGCAGGCCACTTCAGCTGACTGTTATCTGCAGTTCAGCGGTTCTAATCTCACGGGCTCAAGGTTGACTCAGCCTTCCATCCTTCCAAGGTGGGTGAAATGAGGACCCAGACTGTGGGGGCCATATGCTGACTCTGTAAACCACTTAGAGAGGGCTGAAAGCCCTATGAAGCAGTATAGAAGTCTAACTGCTATTGCTATCTATCTATGTATCTATGTATCTATGTATCTATGTATCTATGTATCTATGTATCTATGTATCTATCTATCTATCTATCTATCTATCTATCTATCTATCTATCTATCTATCTATCTATCTATCTATCTATCTATCTATCTATCTATCTATAGCCGAGGTGGCGCAGTGGTTAGAGTGCAGAACTGCAGGCCACTTCAGCTGACTGTTATCTTCAGTTCAGCGGTTCTAATCTCACGGGCTCAAGGTTGACTCAGCCTTCCATCCTTCCGAGGTGGGTGAAATGAGGACCCGGATTGTTGTTGGGGGTGATAGGCTGACTCTGTAAACCGCTTAGAGAGGGCTGAAAGCCCTAGGAAGCGGTAGATAAGTCTAACTGCTATTGCTATTGCTATTCTTTTTTTTTTTAACATTTCTTCTCCTTCCAGGTTTAGAATTCTTTGAAGCCAGTGCCAAGGATAATATCAATGTTAAGCAGGTCTTTGAACGCTTGGTGGACATAATCTGTGAGAAGATGAATGAGAGCCTGGATGCGAGCTCTGGCACGAACAGCACCAATCACAAGAACGCTGCCCTGAAGGAAGCATCAGCTTCACACTCCAACAGTTGTTCCTGCTAGGCAGGAATTTGGCCGACCACTGAGACCCGCAGTGCCTCGCTGCTCTACGTAAATGAGGAGGAAGGTTCAGCAAATGGCACATCTCCTTTGACTGCTGATTGACTCATCTCTCTGTTTGCCTCTGGCTGCGCCTGTTTGGCCTCTTGACAGCATGCATCCGTTTCCTCCCCTCCTTTTCTCTGCAGAATAATTGTGCTTTTCTGGCAAAGGAGTATGATTTCTTTTGCATATATGCACTTCGGTTTACACTCCCAATGACAACATGCCTTTGCAATCCAGACAAATTGGGCCTCTCTCTCTCTCTGGCCCTGTGCCCAACTCTGTCTCCACTCTTTTCAAGATTCTAGTGCCAGTTCTCTGATTTGACTGATCTCGCTTAGTGACGAGGGATTGAACAACTTGTTTCATATGAAACCTGGATCTGCATAAAGCATCCTTCCTTCCCACCTTGCCCCCTTTAACTACTCCGTGCATTTGATGAAGTCAGCTGCAGTTCACAAAATTTCATGCCTTTTAATAAAAAGTTTTTTTTTTTAATTGGAAAGGGGCTACGTTATTCCTTTGGATTTTCTGCCAAATTCAGCCTTCTGCAATTTCCTCTTATCTAAAAAAATAAACCCCATGGCGCTTTGAAGTTGGATATTCTCATTCAGCAAGCCCTTAAGAACTAGATGTAGGTGAGAGGAATAGGTGTGGATAATTGGGTAACCTCTGGAACGAGCTCCCCGTGGAGATTCGGACCCTCACCACCCTCCAGGCTTTCCGCAAAGCCCTTAAAACCTGGCTGTTCCGACAGGCCTGGGGCTGATGAGTTCCTGTCCCCGCTCGAATGGTGTGGCTGTTGAGTTGTTTTTAAATTGTGGTATTGTTTGTCCATGTCTTTTTTCCCCTATTTGTATCCCCTATGCCCCCCCCCCACCCTGACTTGGGGTTGTGAGCTGCCCTGAGTCCCTTCTGGGAAAAGGGCGGCATAGAAATATAATAAATTCAATTCAATTCTGACAGTACATTTTTCTTCAGAAATGTTTACCATAATTTATTTATTTATGTGTTTTATTTTACTTATTTTGTCAAGCGTGTGTAAGATAACAGATATAGGTATAAACATGATTATGAATACAGGAAATGGGGACAGTAGGACAGGGAGGGTAGGCGCATTGGTGCGCTTAGGCAAGCCCCTTGCAGGCCTCTTAGCAATGGAGTGAGGTCAACAGTTTAAGGTTAAAGTTATGGGGGGTTTGGGGATGAAGCCACAGAGGCAGGTAATGTATTCCTGGCACTGACCAAACTGTTGCTGAATTTTCTGCAGTTGAGTTTGGAGCTATTGTGTGCTCATGTATTGTTGCGGTTGAAGCTGAAGTAGCCATTGACAGGTAGGGCGTTGTAGCAGATAAGTTTGTGTACTCCGCTGAGGTCAGAATGAGTTCTAAGTTGTCCAAGCCCAAAATTTCAAGCCTGGTGGTATAAGGTATTCCACTGTATTCTGCAGAGGAGTGGAGGACTCTTCTTGTGAAATATCTCCGGCAGGCCTAGGGCTGTTGACTCCAAAATATGGTCCAGCCCCATTTAGAACGGAGTGCATGGTGTGCTGTTTTTAAATCTATCTTTGTTTTTCCTCTGTATTTTATTTTTTATTTATTTCTGTACCGTAAGCCGCCCAGAGTCCTACGGGATTGGGCGGCATATAAATGTTATTAAACTTTCAAACTAAACTTGCAAACTCTGGAGTCGCTCTGGTATGCAGTGCAGGTTCCAGACAGATGAGCTGTATCCGAGAATAGGTCTAGCAAAGGTTTTATATGCCCTAGTTTGCAATACAACATTACTGGAGAAGCAGCTTCACAGGATTAGGTTAACAACTCTTAATGCCTTTTTGGCAATGCTGTTACAAGTGAGCTCCGGCACTTACATCATTAGAAGCGAGTACTCCCAGGTCCTTGGCAGAGTGCGGGTCAGCCACGAGGTTGTGTGGATGGAACGTGCTTTATCAGGAAGCATCCATTGATTCAGTCTCTTGGGTGTATAGAAATACCAAAAGGAGGGGGAGCAAGTAACCTTTTAGACCTGGGAGACCAACTTGCTCTTTCGGCTACCTTTGGCTAATAAGGCTGCAATGTCATCAGATAAGGCAGGGCTGAAATCTCACTCCATCAGTGGGGAATGTTTAGAGCAATGAAGCTTTTAAATGGCCCTCTCCTGTTTTAAGGTTCACCAAATCTTGAGTTTAACATAGAACATAGAATCACAGGGCTGGAAAGGGTCTTGGTGGTTCTCTAATCCCACTCTCTGCTCAAGGCAGGAGTCTTAGGCCATCCCAGTCAAACGGTTGATGGTTAATCCCTTAAAATGTCTCCCAATTAAAAAGTGTCTAAACATTTTGGTTATAAATGAGATACTATAGCGCTGATTGTGAACCTATGGCATGCGTGCCAAAGGTGGCACACAGAGCCATATCTGCCGGCACGTGAGCCGTCAGCTCCAGCATGCATGTGCATGCTGACCAGCTGGTTTTTGGCCTTCCAGAGGGCCGCAGGAGGCTGTTTTGCCCTCCCCGTGCTTCAGGAAAGCCTCTGGGGCCTGGGGAGGGCAAAACGGGGGCCCAACGGCTTGAATTATGTAATTTACCTCTCTCAAATCCTGGACCGCTTTCCAAGTCCTGTCTGGTTTTGGGACTGGAAAAATTGGGGCAGACCATGGAGACTGAGAGACTCTCAGAATGGCAAAATTCAAAAAGGGTTGAATATCTTCTTTTATGCCAATGCGAGCCTCCCTTTTTATTGGACACTGCTTTATTGAAACGGGGGCTGCATCACGTTTCAGTTTTGCCAAATGGGGGGCAGCAAGTTTAGCATATCCAGGCGTTCCCTGGTACCACACGGAAGGGTTAATGCAAGAATCTGAAGGTGACTTAAAGAGCTGCAGACTCAGAAAACACAAATATGCTTGATCAGGGGAAAATCTTTTAGCTGCACTCCCTCTGGAGAGCACTTAGGAGTCGCTCCAAGTTTTCCTAATCGATCCCTTCCTAACAAGTTAATAGGGCATTGAGGCAGAATGAGAAATGAATGGGTTACACAGGGACATTGGATTCCTCAAGATCTGGCTAGCCCGTCAGGCCTGGGGATAAACTCTTCCGCCCCTCCCGAATGCTGAGAGAATGTTGTGTTTTTAGTATTTTTCAGTTATTGCACATTTCTTTTTATGTTTTGTCTTCACTCCCCTTCCTTGTTATTGTAAGCCGCCCTGAGTCCCCTCAGGGAAAAGGGCGGCCTATAAATGCTATTAAAATCTAAATCTAAAATCTAAATCCTTTGACTTCAAAGCTTCCACTTTGGCAATTTCCATTCTCCCTGTAACGCCTACTACGGGGGTACTTTGAGTGGCCATGCATGACACAGTAGGGTCATTGAGAACACTGTAGGTTGCCTGTAGGATTCCCCCCCCATCCACAATAGCCCTCCAGGTGATTTTCATACACACAGAGACAGAGAAAGAGGAATGGGGAGAGAGGGGGGAGATGGAGAGACGGAGAAAGAGAGACGGGGAGAGAGAGAGAGAGAGAGAGAGAGCTGCAATGCCTAAAGGTGGAGCTCTTGCCTCACAATCAGGAGGTTGTGAGTTCGATCCTAGGTAGAGGCAGATACAAGGCCTCCTGCTTGGGCAGGGGGTTGGACTAGATGACCTGCAAGATCCCTTCCATCTCTGTTAATCTGTTACATCTGAGTTGCAGGCAAACAAACTTCGGCACCCCGTAAGAAAGATTTTTTTCACATTTGTCATGGTCCCGGCATCAACCACCTCTCCCCACCACCACCACCCTGTGTCTTTACTGCCCAAGCATTATTTTACAACAAAATATTATTGAATTTTATTTGGCTTACATTCACGTGGCCCATGAGCATTGCTCCACCATGCAAATTGCTCCCCCTGCCCCCCTCTGGAGCACTTTCCTTGAGCCTTGAAACATGTGGGCCAGTTGGGGGCTTTGCATGCAGAACTGCCACTCCGCCACCCCCTTCCCAGGCACCCAAGGCTGCGCAATGGGAAGGTAGGAGCCCCTCCCTCAGCATGAAAATTGGTTGGTGCTTCCAATTCCTGTGTTTTGATCTTGACATGAGTATCGTCCACATACCTATACCAGTGAGTGGGTGGGATTCCTATACTAGTGAGTGGGTGGTATAGGTATGTGGACAATACATGTGCACACATTTTCAGTGAACCAATGGTGGCATTATTTGAATCCCACCACTGAGTGAAAGCAATTAACTAACGGAAAAGCTTGCCTCAAGGAGTTGTAGAATACAGCATTGCTACGATTTCCAAGAAAAGATTCCTGCCTTGGGTAGACATTGGATTGGAAGACCTCCAAAATCCCTTCCAGCCCTATGATTTTATGATTCTAATGGTTCTATGATTGCAAACTCAGCTATTGCAGAACAATCTCCTGTTAATCATATGGGGTCTTAGTACGACGTATGAACCATACTTCTTTTCCGTTTTTATTTTATGTAGATATGGCTCTATAAAATGCTTCTGAGGCTTTCTGGTAGGAAATGGGAGAATGAAGAAAAAAATTCTTCATCCTCCTTCAACAAGAGCACAAACGCCAGCCTCGTCCATCTAATCTCTACGGCACTGCCGTTCTTTTGCACTTCAGCCATACGTGAGCATTACTGGGATCATCATTGAGCTTTAATTGGGGTTAATTGTGTTCGGCAACTGCTGCAAAAGTTTTAGTGGTTAATCACAATACTTAATAACGTCACGAGTCTTTGGTTTTTATCAATTAAGCATTGGCCTAAATACTATCAGTCCCTGCCCACTTCCTTCAGACCTCTGTGTTTTTCCTTCTCTAATATTGATTGGGCTCGGACAACCAGTTCACAGAACCAGTCCGAACCAGCTGAATACCACCCCTCAATTTATGGTATTCTCTATGCATCCTTGGTGGATCTTCACTTTCAAATTCATATGACTTGTTGAGAGACTGAACAGGCTGATACAAAAGTGCCCCATGATGAGATATTTCATTGGTATATTAGAAAAATTTAGCTATTAACTATTTATTATTATTATTATTATAATCTTGCTTAATTGTGCTTAGTTGCACTTGATTTTATTTCTTCTTATTCTATTTGTTTATGTTTTTGTTTTAATCATAAATTATATTCTATAAGTTGCCCAGAGTCCACTGAAGTGGGAAGCTATATGAAATCTAATAAATAATAAAAATAATAATGAATTGTAAAAGGCAGCATTACAGAGAACAACTTACATCCTTTGACAATACCTTCCACATCATCAAACAACAATATCAGTCTATTCCAGTCCTTGGGAAGGACTTGATAGATGGATAAAAATGCCAAATCCAGTCTAAATATATTTGTTTCTGACTTGCAGCAAACCATAATAATAAGGAAAGTTGATTTTCCTTTTTTCATTCCCTATCATGCCGTATCAAAAAATAAAAAATAAATCTCATAGCTCATGGCTTCATTAATTAAAATTGTCCACTAATTCATCTAATACAGTGTTAGCTTTTGTTACTTAAATCAAACTCTGAAATCTTAGCTACATAATGAAATCAAAATAACTCCTAAAGATTAATCACCTCGTGACATTAAAAAATATTGCACGTGTTTCTTTAATTTGAAGTTACAATATATTTTGTCTTTCAGAATAAAGAATCACTAAAAGCTTGCATCAACATTGGAGAAATAATTATGGCAAAATCAGATTATAGTAAAAAGTGCTTGAGGATTAGATTTTTATTAATGACACAATGCCTGCATCAGCAAATTTGCCTATCCTACATATAAGTCGCTATGTCATACAGTATATTTTCAAACCATTCTATGAGCCAGCACTAAAGCAACTCATGCTTTGTCATGGGACACTGTTAACATCACTGGGCTATTAACTGTGTCACTTCTGGGGAATCAATTCTTCCTGGCCCTCATTCAAAGTCTCCAAATTACGGACACTTTATACAGCTGCATTCTTGATCTGCTTTAGGAATGGTGCTATTTCCCTGTCTGTACTCTCATCAGGTCTGCTAATCCTGTGCACATATCCTTACAACTGACATTCAAACATATTTAATGTTCTGTTTTTCAAAATAAATGTTCCTTCTAAAAAAAAATCCCTGGGCTTCCCACCGCATAGAACGAATAGCAATAGACGCAGCCTATTCATTTTCTTGGCATGTCTGACTACGGAATGATTTTTACAATAGTAAGGGGAAATTAATGGTTGATCAATAACATTATCAAAGAGGTTCAAGATGTGGTAGCTCTGTAGCTATACAGAGCCACTGAAAGATACTGTGGTTTTTTCCCATTTATGAACAAGGACAATTGCCTTGTCCTTCACGGCAGGCACAGACTGACTTGGCTGGTGCTTGATTGGGCCAAGGAATGGCATTTTCCTTCAGACCTTTGTACCAATATGAAAATAGAGGGTCAAGGAGACGACCATCGCAGCCAGCTGCAAAACAAAAGAAAAAGTGAAATGAGATTGACATAGTTTGCATGCTATTTTACTAATCTGACACAACCTCTGACGTATAATGGACTTAAAATGTCCTCAAAGCCTGCAGAAACTATTCACTTACTCTTTTTCTAGATTTCAGAAGGATTATGATAACATTTCGGAGTAAAGGTTTGACTCATTTTCTATGACAGTATAATCTGACAGCATCTAGGCCAGTGTTTCTCAACCTTGGCAACTTGAAGATGTCTGGACTTCAACTCCCAGAATTCCCCAGCCAGCGAATGCTGGCTGGGGAATTCTGGGAGTTGAAGTCCGGACATCTTCAAGTTGCCAAGGTTGAGACACACTGATCTAGGCAATATCTATAAATGATATAGGTGAATGAAAGAATGTTGCCTAAAATTAATATAAGTGGGAAGATTTATTCGCTTTAAGAGATGTTTTTTTCTGAACCTATTATCAATTCCACTATAGAAATGAAGTAAAGATAGCAACTTCTGCAAATTAATCAGCATACTGGTATATCTTTGAAGACCAGGATACATTGTGCTGTAATGGACAAGAAACCTGTTGCTCCTGCCCTCAAGAAGTGAGGTCAGTTCCCATCTTCCTGAAGACTTGACTCTGCCAGTTAGTCTGGAGCCCCAAGGTAGGAACATCACACTGGCGGTGATTAATCGATTAATAACAGATTCACCTGCTCCGCCTTCTCCCTCCCCCTATCTTTTAGCTTTATTTATTCCTGATAATTCTTATTTTTATACTCTTTTTTACTCTTACTGTATACATATTGTTGCATAAGCTGCACAGAGTCACCTAGTGGTTGAGATGGGGGCAAAAAATAATAATAAATAAAAATAAAATAAAAAAAATAAAAAACCGCACATGGAGTATAATTTTAAATCTGCTAGTGAGATTTAGTTTTGGTATTATGATTACCAGAGTCTTTTAGTAGCAGTAAAGCATTTGGCAGTAAATATATAAAGGAAAAAGATTGGAGAAGGTTGTTAAAAATACCCAAACTGGAACTGATCAAAGCAAATTCATCAAAGATGAATGATACAGTTTTTCTAAAGCAGTGTTTCTCAACCTTGGCCACTTGAAGATGTCTGGACTTCAACTCCCAGAATTCCCCAGCCAGCGAATGCTGGCTGGGGAATTCTGGGAGTTGAAGTCCAGACATCTTCAAGTGGCCAAGGTTGAGAAACACTGTTCTAAAGTCTCTATTAAACAAAACAGTGAACATACATTAGCCACACTGTCTGGGCTTTTGCAATAGATTTAATCAAAAGTTGCTTTTGGAAAGCAAATTCTGGGGTCTATGACTCTAGGTTAATGATGTCATGAATCTTGAGATCAGGAGAAGGAGCCTGTGTAAGCCTACCTCAACCATCCCAATCGCTAGAGCCACTCCTCCGACGATCTTCCCATTGTGCTTCAGAAACATCTCAAATTGAAACAGGCAGCCCTGGAAGATGAAGGTATGTGATGTAGCGGAGAGAATTTGTTATCGCTTTCCTCTATGTGACTGAAATTTCTTGATTTCAGTATCAGTATTGATACAAGAGTCCTGGATCATTTTGCCAATTTAATGAATTCTTTGAGACTCGAATAAAGTAGGATGCCTGGTGGGGAAAAAGCAGGCAGGGATTGCCATAGCCTATTGCCACCTCCACACATCCTGTTTTCAGCCTCTGTGCACCCCATTTTCCGCCCATTCCGAGCGATGGGGGATCGGAATGGGTGGGAAATGGAGAGCGCAGAGGTCGAAAAAGGGGCACGTGGAGGCAGCAATTGGCTATGGCAATCCCTGCAGCCTGAAACAGCTGATTGTCGGGAGGCCGATCCAACCGACAATCAGCTGCTTGTGCTGATCAGGCTGTGCTGAAGCTGAAACTGAAATAGACTGTTTGCTGTTTGCTGCAAGGAGGCAAATGGCTGGGAGGCAGAGGGTGGGGGCTGAGGGTGGGTGGGACTACATTCAGTGTATAAGACACACCCAAATTTTCACCCTCTTTTAGGGAGGAAAAAGTGCTCTTATACTCTGAAAAATATGGTATTTTCGTTCCTTATTTAAGGGACTTGGTTCACATGTTTCCTGTAATTCAGGAGTAGCTTTAATGAGTCAGAAAATGCCATAGTTCAAACAGCTTGCTTTTCTGGTGAAGAGCTCCAATTTGTCAACCCACCCAAATGTTTCTTTCCAATGGTGGTATTCTGGTTTGACTGACTTACAGGGTCCAAATGGAGTGATTTGAAAGGGACTGATGTAATTTATTTCTTTTACTTTGATTTTTTTAAAAGAGGGGAGGGATGTTTTGGGGTGAACCTAACAGTGCAGAGAACAATGCATTCAATAACAGGCCAACAGCTAAACACTGACTAGATGGCAGTTCTGCGTGCTTGGCTATTGAGCCAAATTAAGGAGTTCCCTGCCTACATAAACATATTTTCGTAGTGCCTTGAATCCTGGCAGGAACTGAAAATTATCAGAGTTGCCTTGAGCAATATCAAGTAGGCTTTGAATTGGGATTAGAATGGTTTGGGGGGGGTGAGAAGGTTGGCGGCCCCTCAATTAACTAGATTTTACCTACAGACTGGGCAGGGTGTCATTTCCTCTAAGAGAGATTAGATGGGCCTCTTTTGGCCTTAAAAGTGATCCTTGTCACAACCCTGAAAAGCAACCAGCCTTTTGTGATCTTTAGGAAAGAAAGTTACCTGCTTATTACGGTCTATTTGAAACTGCTGGCATTCTATGTTAGACAGGCAGCAAAGAGGAGGGTATTTCTTATGAGCTTGATAGAAGTAGGAACTGTTGAAATCTGCATAGTTGTTGAATCCACAGCATTTCAGCTAGAACAGGAAGATGCACGGGGTTTACAGTTGCCAAAAGACAGGGAAGCAGCCAGAAAATACATTGGACTATCCCAAAGCTGCTAAGATGTAAATTCAGTGCCAACATTGGGGTTTTTATATTACACAATTCATTATGCCAGTGTTTCTCAACCTTGGGGACTTTAAGTCCTGTGGACTTCAACTCCCAGAATCCCCCAGCCAGCACAGCTGTGCTGGCTGGGGGATTCTGGGAGTTGAAGTCCACAGGACTTAAAGTCCCCAAGGTTGAGAAACACTGCATTATGCTTAATGTCTCACAAACTAAGTAGGCCATTTCCCAAGGTTTTTCCGGAGTTAATAGAAGGATAAAATCGAGATCACGTGAAGTAATAGAACTGCTTTACAAAGCCTTAGTGCAGCCACACTTGGAATACGGCGTCCATTTTCGGTCACCAAAATATAAAAAAAGATGTTGACATTCTGGAAAGAGTACAGAGAAGAGCAACAAAGATGATTAGGGGGCTGGAGGTTAAACTTATGAAGAACAGTTGCAGGAATTGGGCCTGGTTAGTTTGGTGAAAAAAAGGACTATGGGAGACATGATCACAGCATTTCAATATTTGAGCGGCTGCCACAAAGATGGGGGACGGGACTATTTCCCAAAGCTTCAGAAAACAGGACAAGAACCAATGGCTGGAAACTAATCAGGGAGAGAAGCAACCTAGAACTTAGGAGAAATTTCCTAATGGTGAGAAAAATCAACCAGTGGAATGGCTTGCCTTCAGAAGTTGTGGGTAGAGGCTTTCAAGAAGAGGCTGGACAACCATTTGTCTGAAATGAGTCTCCTGTCAATGCTGGGGGTTGGATTAGAGCAGTGTTTCTCAACCTTGGTCAACTTGAAGATGTCCGGACTTTAACTCTCAGAATTCCCCAGCCAGCATTCGCTGGCTGGGGAATTCTGGGAGTTGAAGTCCAGACATCTTCAAGTTGCCAAGGTTGAGAAACACTGGATTAGAGGACTTCCAAGGTCCCTTCTAACTTTTATTCTGTTACTCTGTTATTCAGTTGGCTCTTCAGATTGCTGCACGTATACAATTTTTTATATTTTCTCAGTCTTTCTATACCTTCCTGCAGTTTATTGATGCATACAGAGATTACTCTAGATGCAAGTACAAATTAAATCATAAATGAAAAAAGAGACTTTCCCCACACATACCTTGGTGTTTATTTAAAATGCAGCTGTATTTGAACAAAACTCTAGCAGATTTCAAAATCAAACTTAGAATCTCACCGGCTCAAGGTTGACTCAGCCTTCCATCCTTCCGAGGTGGGTGAAATGAGGACCCGGATTGTTGTTGGGGGCGATATAGTGACTCTGTAAACCGCTTAGAGAGGGCTGAGAGCCCTGTGAAGCGGTATATAAGTCTAACTGCTATTGCTATCTATCTATCTATCTATCTATCTATCTATCTATCTATCTATCTATCTATCTATCTATCTATCTCTATATCTCTGTCTGTCCGTCCGTTCGTCCGTCCGTCCGTCTGTCCGTCCATCCATCCATCCATATCTCTTTATCTATCTATCTATCTATCTATCTATCTATCTATCTATCTATCTATCTATCTATCTAGTGGTTAGGATGCAGTACTGCAGGCCACTTCAGCTGACTGCTATCTGCAGTTCAGCGGTTCAAATCTCAACCGGCTCAAGGTTGACTCAGCCTTCCATCCTTCTGAGGTGGGAGAAATGAGGACCCAGACTGTGGGGGCGATATGCTGACTCTGTAAACCGCTTAGAGAGGGCTGAAAGCCCTATGAAGCGGTATATAAGTCTAACTGCTATTGCTATTGCTAATTTCTCTGAGTTAAAGTGGAAGTCAGACTAACAAGATTGCAATGGCACGCCAGAGAGTCATTTGAGTGCTGACCTATTATCACGAGTTAATTTTTAGCAGTAACTATGTGATATCTTATGTGGATATAAAATTTGAGAGATCATTTATAAAGATATTGAAGAGCACTGGGCCTAAGACAGAAGATATTGCACTGCATGCTTCCCTCCATGCAGATATTGTTCCATTGAGGACTATCTGCTGTGATTGGTAGCTGAATCCATTTGGTGGTGATAATGCCTGTTCCATGTTGTTCTGTCTTTCCCAAAAGTAGGCTGTGCTCTATTTTGTCAAATAGCTTACCAAAGTCCAAGTATATACAACATTTCCTTGATCCACTAATTTAGTCACTTTATTAAAAAAAGGCAATCAGGGTTTATTTTGGCACAATCTGATTTTAATAAACTGATGCCGGCTTCTATTAATCACCTCGTTCATGGTTAACAAATCTGCTGCTTGGTTCCCAGTCCTTTGGTAGTTCCCCAGTGCTCCAGGATTATTTGAAATATATAATTCAATGGGTGTGAGATCTTGTCTGCCAGCTCCTTCATAACTCTGGGATGTAATCCATCTGGTCCTGGTGATTTGAATAGGGTGAATAGGTTTGTTTTACCATTTCTTGTCTATTTTGACTTGTATTCCTAGTCTTGTCTTTTAGGATTCTGCTTTTGGTAAGGTTGGACTATTTTTTCTCTCTCTCTGAAGACAGATTCAAAGAATGAATTTAGCAGTTCCTTGCTGCCTGTCACCTTCTTGTCATCTTCTCCCATTAGTGGACTGGTTTTTTCCTTGACTTTTTCCTTGTATTTTTTATATTGAAAGGAACTTTTTAAACATTGTGACATTTGTTGTAAATGTTCATTCTGAGTGTTAGATCGGGTAATGGAGAGGCACACACAGGCTTAGCGGTAGCAACAGCTCGTTATTAAATGCAACAAGTGAGAACAATCCCGCGAAGTTTGAGTCTGACAGCAGCCCTTTTATAGGGAGCTGACAGACCCTTCGACCAATAGGATTAAGCCTCTGTTCCCGCCGGAACAGAGGACCTTGGTGGAAACCACTATAGTTGAAGCTAGCATGTGACACTGAGTCTTTGCTTTCCCGACTTTGTCTTTGCAGATTCGAACTCTATGCTGGTGTTCTGCCTTAGTTATGGGTTGCTCTTTCCACTTTTTCCTCTCTCTGGTAGTTTCCTGATGCTCCAGGATACTCGTTAGAGAGAGAACCAATAGCAATAGCAATAGCAGTTAGACTTATATACAGCTTCATAGGGCTTTCAGCCCTCTCTAAGCGGTTTACAGAGTCAGCATATCTCCCCCACAGTCTGGGTCCTCATTTCACCCACCTCGGAAGGATGGAAGGCTGAGTCAACCTTGAGCCGGTGAGATTAGAACCGCTGAACCACTGAACTGCAGATAACAGTCAGCTGAAGTGGCCTGCACCCTAACCACTGCGCCACCTCGGCTCTTAATAACCAATCTAACCAATAACCAATCTAAACCAATCTAAGGAGGAATTTCCTGACAGGGAGAACAATCAGTCAGTGGAAAGCTTGCCTCCCAGAGCTGTGGGCACTCCATTGCTGGAGCTTTTCCAAAAGATTGAACATTAATTTGTCCAGGATGGTATAAGGACTCCTGCCTTGTGTGGATTGGACTAGAAAACCTCCAAGGTCCCTTCCAGCCCCATGAGTCTAAGGTCTTATAAAACTGGTCTTTGCCAGCTGAATTACCTGTTTCATTGTAGTGTCCCAAATGGCTGTGAGGTCTTCTTGCCTCCCATAGTCTTCTTTTAAAGTCTTCAGGGCCCAGTTTTTCAAGTGTTCAACAAATATATTTGCCTGAAGTCAAGAGGCAAGGTAATGGTAAACAATAATATTACAATTTGTCACTTCACTTCCATATAATACTGCTTAAATTGCCTTATCAGCTGTTCAAAATCTTTCACTATAGCTGGATGAACTGTGTCGTCAACATGCGAAATCAGCCCGCCTAAATTTGGTGTTCTTTAGACCTATCGGGGATGCGGTGGCTCAGTGGCTGAGACGCTGAGCTTGTCGATCAGAAAGGTTGGCAGTTCGAATCCCTAGCACCGCGTAATGGAGTGAGTTGCCATTACTTGTCCCCCTTCTGCCAACCTAGCAGTTCGAAAGCATGTAAAAATGCAAGTAAAAAATAGGAACCACCTTTGGTGGAAAGTAACAGCATTCCGTGCGTCTTTAGCATTTAGTCATGCCAGCCACATGACCACGGAGACGTCTTTGGACAGCGCTGGCTCTTTGGCTTTGAAATGGAGATGAGCACCGCCCCCTAGAGTGGGGAATGACTAGCACATATGTGCAAGGGGAACATTTACCTTTACCTTTAGACCTATTGGGCTATACTTCCAGATATCCTAGTAGGATGGCTATTGAGTAGCATGTGAAAAAATGGGGGCGGGGGATTGTTAGCCATGACTTACCACAGTGGAGAAAATCAGCACCATGGCAGCACACACCACTTCTGCTGTGAAGAGTACCAGTATAGCTGCAAAAAACTAGAAACAGAGAAATGTGCTGTTCACTACCAGCAAACTAGAAATGCCAGTTAAAGCTGAGAGATTAGGCAAAGTCTAAATAGTGACTTTCCAATGTTTTTAAATAGAGAGATTCAATATTGTACCATATAATTGGTTTTAGTTGTCAGAAAGAGAAACAGACATACTACAATGAGTAGACAAGGAGTGCTATTATTATTTTGTTGTTGAGTTTGTTAGCAATAGCATTAGACTTATATACTGCTTCACGGTGCTTTCCAGCCCTTTCCAAGAGGTTTACAGAGTCAGCCTCTTGCCCCCAACAATCTGGGCCCTCATTTTACCCATCTTGGAAAGATGGAAAGCTGAGTCAACCCTGTGCCTGGTGGGATTTGAACTGCCAAACTGTAGGCAGCCGGCAGTCAGCAGAAGTAGCCTGCAGTACTGCTCTCTAACCACTGCACCACTGCAGCTCATAGTATGTTCTTATACTATTAATCATATCTATAGGACAACCCAATTTTAGGCATACTATATTTATACTGACTATAAATGATGTCCATGTGGATGTCCATGAGCCGAGGTGGCGCAGTGGTTAGGGTGCAGTACTGCAGGCCACTTCAGCTGACTGTTATCTGCAGTTCGGCGGTTCAAATCTCACCGGCTCAAAGGTTGACTCAGCCTTCCATCCTTCCGAGGTGGGTGAAATGAGGACCCAGACTGTGGGGGCGATATGCTGACTCTGTAAACCACTTAGAGAGGGATGAAAGCCCTATGAAGCGGTATATAAGCCTAACTGCTATGGCTATTGCTATAAGGGGGATGGATGGAAGGCAACATTCTGCCAAAAGTGAAGATGGCCTGAGACTGCCCCCCCCACCACATATAAGGAAGAGCCTATTTGACAGAATGAAGCAGCCAGATCATTTAACTAAGCTGTTTTTAAACTAGGCAGTCTATCTCTCAGAGAGAGAGAGAGAGAGATTTTAAGGCACTTCTCCGGTGCTTTATAATGATGTTTGGGTATAAGAAGGAGAAACTATATTAGGCTTTCAAGATTCTATTATTAAAACCTATTTCAATAAAGTGATCTATTGTTTGTGATACTTGTTTTCTGACCTGATCTGCCTTAAAGAGCTGGCAGATTATTTCAAACGTCAAATATCAACCAATACTAGGGCTATGCAGCATTCTGAATTTGAAAGCACTTAGGTGCTTCAAAGCACGTATGGATATGTCCTTGGGACCTATCCACAACTCCTTTAACCTTTCATCAGTCTTTTACTGATAAAGAATCTAAGTAGAATTATTCTTTGTACCGTCTATTAACATTTTAAGAGAATTTTAAGTAACAGAAAATCATATTCTTGCCCACCTAACTGGAGTTTTTGAGTAATACCAATATCGAGAACTGACTTCAATCTAGCTCCATAAAATAAATAGGAATCAAAAATGCTTGAAAAAGAGCCTGGTGATCCTTTCATGATGGGAGATTTATTTTGGGACTCTACCAGCATATCAAGATTCAGAAGAATTTGAAGGCAGAAAAGGTCTAGGAGCAGAAGTTAAATCAAGACGGGAGTAGCCATATGTAAACTTTACAGCTTAGCAAATTCGTAACACCCACATTCGGTCTACGGCAAGATCTTTTTGCAAATCACTTACCACCAGCAGGAGACATCGGCTTTCTTTCACAGCTCCCCAGCATCCCAAAAAGCCCATGATGAAAAGGATGCTACCAACTGTGATGCACAGGTAACCCACATGGAGCAGAAGCATCATTTGTGGTGCAGCAACTCCAAGGATCTTCTCAAAGGAATCACCGTCTACCTTCACCCAGATACCAATGCCCAGCAAAGCCAGGCCCCCTAGCTGGGAGGAAAATGGAGAGAAAGCAGAAGGTATCATTTCTGCATAAGAAAGTTCTAATTCTGCAATAAAAACGTTTGAGCAAAAAGGACTGTTTGCTATAGCTCCAACATTTCATTCCTAACAAATTGAACCAGTATCAGTTGACTGGTTAGAAACATTCATAAATCTCTCCCCCTTACCACAATGGATCCTCAAGGCAATGTACAATCTGTACAGATAGTCCTTGACTTACAACTATAATTGAGCTCAGAATTACAGTCATAAGTTGTTGCAATTGTAAGTTGTGGTATTCAGCAGTTTCTGACCAGTTCTAGAGAACCGATTGTCAGCCTCTGCTTTGCTATCGCTTCGGCTGCCATGAAACGGGGAGGGAGGGCATGGTATTTGGGAGGGGTTACTCATTGTGCTGGAGGAAGGTTCTGGAGTTCACCGACTGATCGGACTACGCATGCGTGGGTGTTTCCCACCAGGACTAACGGCACCGACATTCCATCTTTGTGATCCCTTTTGACTTCGCTTTGCTATGCCTTTAATCATTCTTAATTAGTAAAAGTACACTTGATTTCCACACATGGAGTCTTGTGGTCTTTCTTTCCTAATTAATTAATGGAGAGGTGTTGACACCGATAGTGGAAATTTTGAGTAGTTCGGACAACCAATAAATACCACTCTGACTGGCCTCACCCGCATCTATTCTCTGCCTCCCAGGTCCCAGCTGATCGGGAGGAAATGGAGATTTTACAGTATCCTTCCCCTGCCATGCCCACCAAGCCACACCCACAGAACCAGTAGTAAAAAAAAAAATTGAATCCCACCCCTGGGCTGGAAGAAAATTTCCAGCCATTTTTGCAACAGTCATTAAACAAATACTGAAGTTATTAAGTAAAGGCTCCAGTTGTTAAGCCAACCCATTCATTTGAATGAGTGTTTTTTTAATCGAAATCAGCATAAAATGCTGGAAACTGACAACAGAAATTGCAAATTGTGGTCAGGTGATCATGGTAGGCTGCAAGCAGTCATAAAGCTGACTCCCCTGACGTGTAGTCAGTGACTATGGGAGCCGTGTGACCATTTATGACAGCTGGAGGTGCTTACAGGCTGTAAAGCACCCATTCTATAGCCACTGCAACTTTAAATGGGCATAAAACAACCAGTTATTAAGCTAGGACTATCTGTAATAAAATAGGCTTTATATATACTGTATATAAAACCTATAGAAATCTGGTTGGTAGAATCAACATGTGTCTTTCTTGGTTTCTGGGACCTGATGCTAACTAGATCAGTGTTTCTCAACCTTGGCGACTTTAAGTCCTGTGGACTTCAACTCCCAGAATCCCCCAGCCAGCTGGTACATAATGCAGTGAGCATCCAGTGTGGGGGCAGCAAGCAGGGCTGGGTGGCAGCAGCAACAGCTAGCAACAATGGTTATAAAGGTGGCCAAAATAGCAGAAATGTGAGAAACAGGTGAACAGGGAAAGTTGAAGTGAAAGCAGTTCCCTTATCTTTTTCCAACAGTGGCTTGGGTTCTTGCCTAACATCTATGTGGTATTCACTCAAAAACCACAACTGGGAATGCCAAAATGGCTGCTGCTGAGTGGAGCAGTCATGTGACATTTCTCTCAGCCGCAGGGTTGCCAGTCCCAATTATGGTCGTTAAGTGATGACTACTTATACTGAGAATGGAACTATTTGTTGGTGAGCAAATCCACATAATAAACAAACTTGCAGAGAAGAATAATACTTAATCCTTCAAATTATCCCATGCAATTATTTCTATCAGACAATGTTGGACAGAATGTTAGCCGCCCTGAGTCCCTCTGGGAATAGGGCGGCATATAAATGAAATAAACCTAATAAATAAACCTATAACTTACAATTTGTTAAGGATTGGAGGATAGAGGAAATTGGGATCATTTCCAATTTATACCATTACATTATAAGAGAACTACGGTGGGAAACCATTTTCGTATTTGTTCTGTTGTATGAACAATGGGACATATTAAGATTGCTTTCCCATGCTGAGTATTTCCACATATGAGGCTCGTCCTGCCCTTAAACCTCTCACATCTGCACATCACAGATATTTTGCAAAAGTATACTTTGTGCATCTGTTCAACTTCCTGACCTATTCATCCAGTTCTCTGCCACAACCAGTTGTGTAAGTAGCACATACTTACAAAGATCACTCCATTAAATACAAACATCATCATCTTCAGGAATGAGAAACAGATATTCATTTTGTACCTGCAGTCAAGAGAATGATAATTGTCATTTTGGTGAGAAAACCATAGAAGGCAAACAGTGATAGTGTAGGATTTGGCCATGTCTTTGGCCATAAAACAAAGACATTGAAATTAATGACAAATTTATGAAGTCATTACTTTACTTTACTTTATTGTAATTGTACATATGTACACAGTCAGGGGTGGGTTTCAAACGGTTCGCGGCTGTCCCTGCGAACCGGTTGGTCGGCGAACCCGGAAGTAAGTAACTTCCGGGAACGGCGACTGGCCCACCTGCCCGCCCGTGCTCCTTACCCGGTTTTGACGAGTTCTGCGCTTCCACGCATGCGCAGGACGCATACAGTGCCTGCGCAATCCTTCAGGAGCAGCTGGAGCATCGCACAGATGCTAGTACGCATGTGTGCGCCGTGCGTGTGCACGAGGACGCTGCCGGCCCTGTACCAACCGAACCGGTTGGAACGGGGCGAGAAACCCACCCCTGTACACAGTATACACATACAACAAAACTCACATAACACCCAGAGACCCGGCCCAACACACATAACAATCCCCAAACACATACCTACCCATCAAAAAATTCCCCACCCCTAAACCATCCAAACATCCACAAAACAGACAAAGTAATGCTGTCCAATAGCTCACTGATGGTGGCTCTTTAGTTCATTGTTGAGTGCAATTATAGCTCTGGGATAAAAGCTATTCAGAAGACGTGTGGTCCGAGTTTTAATTGTTTCTGTATCTTCTGCCAGAACGCAACAGTCTAAAAAGATGGTAAGCAGGATGGGAAGAGTCTCTTGAGAATGTTATGCAACTTCCTCAAACACCAAAATGTGAAGATGTCATCCAGGGCTAGTCGCTGGAGCCCAGTGATATTCTGGGCAGTTTTAATGATTCTCTGTAGAGCTTTTTTGTCCAGAGCTGCTCCCCCACCATGCAAGAGTGCCGTATGTCAGGACACCCTCAATAGTGCTGCAATAGTAGGACAGAAGTAGATGCTGAGATAGATTTACCAATTGGATTGTACAGTCTTAGATTGTAGATTTTAGAACATCGTCAATTTTCTGTTACCTATCATTTGCTGTCAAATAAATGTACAAAATTTAAATAGCTGAAAAATCTCAACTTCAACAGCATCACCATGTCATCGCAATGCCTCATACAACTGTCTCAGATACTTCCAGAACTAAGAATGCAAAGGTAAATGTACTTGTCCACCATGTTTTTCTATTTTGGGGCATCAACATTGTATAAAATACAGAAGGGGAATCAGAAACAATGTTAAAGTAATTAAAGGTGTGAACTGGAAAAAAGGAAAGGAAATACAACTAATTCTAGTTTAGACCAATACAGTTCAATATAACAAACTTTTCTATCCTTATTTCTTGCATATAGATATCTGTTCTGACCCCCCTCCTTCACT
Source organism: Thamnophis elegans (assembly GCF_009769535.1). Classification (NCBI taxonomy): domain Eukaryota; kingdom Metazoa; phylum Chordata; class Lepidosauria; order Squamata; family Natricidae; genus Thamnophis; species Thamnophis elegans. The sequence goes on along the minus strand of NC_045542.1, from coordinate 1,217,398 downwards.
CGTTCAAAGACGACAGGCAGACAGACTTAAAAGCAAATAACTTTATCAGTCCTCTGCTCAGACTGGCTGCAAGCCCAAAGTAAACATAAATAAAGTCTCTGGCAGGAAGATAACAGAATGCAAACACAAAGATCTGTTACGGCCAAACCAGGTGTACAGAAAGAAAGCAAACCACTTCTCCAGGTGCCTCTCACAAACAAACCACGACCGATGAACGATGAACGATGAACGAACGATGAACATTGACTTCTGCAACCAGGGCGTGGCACCATCAGTCCTTTTCTCTCCAGAAGACCACACTAATGAGCCCCAGCTGCATTGTTATTCCTGCATCCCGACTCAATTCACAGCAAACTTCTGCTGAGTCACAACAGATATCATCATCATCATCATCATCATCATCATCATCATCATCATCATCTTAGCCATTGTCTATTCACCGCAAGATAAAGGCCTCTTCTGCAGGTTTCCAACCAATATGGTCCTGAGCTTTCTTTTGCCAATGCAATACTTGCTGATGCCACCGATCTATCTTGTCTTAGGTCTGTTTCGTGGATGATTTTTATGACTGCCTTGGTCCACCTACCATCAGTTCTTCTTGCTACATGACTAGCCCTTTTCCATTTCCATTTTTTACTCTCTTGACATCATACAGTTTTGTTTGTTTTCTAATCCACGTGCAGGTCTTTCTATCTTGTCCTGTAATGCCAATCGTGTATTTTTCCATGGCATTTTGTGCCACTTGTTGCTTTTGTATGAATTATTGTTACTGTTACTGTTTTTTAAATTTATAGGCCGCCCAATCCCGGAGGACTCCGGGCGGCTTACAGAAACAAAAATTAAGAAAGATTATAAACAAATAAAACACAACAATTTAAAAAAGACACAACATGCACCCAGTCTAAGCGGGGCTGGACCTCGGTCAAGAGGTCAACAGCCCCAGGCCTGCAGGAATAGCCAGGTTTTAAGAGCTTTTCGGAAGGCCATGAGAGTGGGGAGGGTCCAATTATGAGGTGAGTGTCCATGTTTCACTGGTATATAGATATGCAAATTAATACATTGTCTTTTGTTCTTTAAAATTCTCAACCTTTTTCAAGATTTGATTTAATTCATCCAATCATGATTCTCTTATGTTTTTTCTTTCTTTTTGACCCATTCATTCCCCCCCCCCCATATATTTGTTCTTCAACATTCTCTCTGTGTGACTAAATCACCTCAACATGCCACTTTCATACATTTTCCATATTTAATCAATGTTCTACCAAGGTATACAAATCCATCTACTTGCTCTAGTTTTTCACTTATATATAATTTTTTATAGTCCAATGCATTTACCTTTTTTGATAAATTAATTTTCAAACCCATGGTAATAATTGCATATACATTCTACTATTTATTGCAATTGATTCATATTCTTAGCCAATAATATGGCATCATCTGCATGAAAAAATACACAAATATTTGTGTCCTCAAAAACCACACCTCTGGGTGGTCATCAAGGTGATTCCCGTGTAGTGCACATTATAGTAGTTTGCAAGGTAACACGGTGATTAGGCAGGGTCCGTTCCTCCAGCATCAGCCGTGTGTGGTACACTAGCTAAAATTGGGCAAAGTGCCTCTTGTCCATAGCTTTTATCTACTATTTCTGCAGGAACTAAGAGTCCGGGAGCACCCTCAGATTGCACACCAACTCTTTCAGTAGGAGCCCAGCCCCATATTCCCTGAGACCTATTAGATCGCACAGATTAGGCCTCCTCCAGATTCCATCTGCCTGCCAATGTCGGCTGGCGACCCCCCGGGGGAGGGCCTTCTCTGTAGCTGCTCCAGCCATATGGAACAATCTCCCCGTGAGATCCGGACCCTTACTACCCTTCCGCCCTTCCGCAAAGCAACTAAGACCTGGCTGTTCCGGCAGGGCCGGGGGCTGTTGAACTATCCACCCCCATCCTAAGTTATGAATGTTGTTGTATTTTTAATTGTTGCTTTTTATTTTTATATTCCCCCTTCCCTTTTATTTGTAAGCTGCCCGGAGTCTTCCGAGAGTGGGCAGCATACAAGCTAAACTAACTAACTAACTAACTAAACTAACTAACTAAACTAACTAACTAAACTAACTAACTAACTAACTAACTAACTAACTAACTAACATACAGAGCTAAATTTGTGATTATCCAAGTGTTTCTGAAGCCACGGCATTGTGTTTTGCCTACTGAAGCATAATAATTGCCAAAGCAGCCAGTAAAACTACAACTTTCATCTTTACAGGGAATCAGATGAACACGTTCCTCTTTATATTTTGGAGTTGCTAAGCCAGAACCAAACAACCACATTATGGCTTAACAATGTGTAAACCATGCTACCTGCACCTTCAATAGCTCAGCAGAGTGATCCAGGTATCCCCAGGACCCAAATTAAGCACTTCAGAAGCCTTTCACATAAGCAGGAACAGGCATCAGCTTCGATTACTCTTTACTTAGGAACTGGCTGAGGAGAGGACCTTGTTTATTTTGAAAGGTTATCAGAGCCCTTAGTAAAAAATAAATAAATAGCATGTTAACATTTAGCTGTGATCATGGCAAATGATGAGATAATGTGAAGAAGAATATCAAGGAAGGCTCCACTTGCAGTTGTTTAATTGCATTTACAGGAGCAAAGAAATGAAAGCAGGTACTGGACAACTTGCCACCACCACTTGGCTGCTGCTGCTTGAGCAACTTTGCTTTGGCCAACTTGCTGCAGGGACAGCTCATCACAAGCCGAGGCTTTCCATTCTGGTTTCCAAAGCAAATGTGATGAAACTCACTTAAAAACGCTCTTGCTTAGCAACCAAAATGTTAGCTCAGAAACTCTGGCATTTGAAGCACACAAGTCTTAAAGCTGTCAATTAACAATACCCTTGCACCCCTCACCCTTTAGAAAAAAACCCCAGGGGCGTTCAAACTTGACAGCTTTAAGACTTGTGGACTTCAACTCCCAGAATTCCTCCTCTCGCTCTTCAGCTTGATAATGTGCGGACGGGCGGGGGGGAGGGAGCTGGAACCGGTTCTAAACGGCACTGTAGATTTGTGGAACCTCTTCTACAGAAGAGATTAGAACTGGCAGGAACCCACCCCTGGTGTGAGTGTTAGCAGCTCCAATCTGAGGTACGTGACAGGTAGAAGAGGAAGATATAAGATTGATTATGGGTTCTGATTGGAAGGCAGAAACATATATTTTGACAAATGCCAGATATTTTACAGACCCTAATAACTCTGTGTGTGTGTGTGTGTGTGTGTGTATGTATGTGTATGTATGTGTATGTATGTATAATATTAATTACAGGAAAGCAATGTTTATAAATGCAAGTATACAAAGGCAACATCTAGTATTCCAGTATTTCATATTCTGGCATTATTTAGTATATCCTTATTACTATTCCCCTTCAGTCGCTTGGCATCTGTGCATGCAAGGAACAATGATTCCCGCTTAGCCTGCCTTTCACAAGGAGCTGCTGGAAAGGGAGGAGGAGGAAGCCTTCAGGGAAAGTGGGCTGGTGGGAACTTTCACTTTCTTTTGGAGATCAGAGTGGAAGGCCCAGGCTCACAAAGAGTCCCTGTGGCAGGTTGGCCGGTGTGAGGTGTCCTGCAGCCAGGTGGTGGTGGGTGGCAGATGGCAGCAGCAAGTCATCATAGACTCGGTACTGGAATGGCTTCAGCCCATATAAGGGATGCCGGGTGGAGAGTGTTGGAATGAACCAGAGGTGGGTTCCTACCAGTTCGCACCTATTCGGTTAGAACCGGTTCGTCAAATCTACCGAACCAGTTAGAAGAGGTTCCACCAGTGGACCCCGGAAAGCAGGCCTCACCTACAGAAGAGGCTCCAAAATTTTTGAAACCCACCACTGGTCCTTGGAGATGATTATTCTACACTATCATGCTCCTATTTATAAAACTCAATTGCCTCTGTGAAAGGTAAGGATGGCTACTGCGTTTGTGGTGCAATCAGAACATTGCGTGTGTTGAAGTTGTTTTAACGCAAACCAAAGATGCCTTTTGAAAAACAAGTTTCCATCCTATTCTTATGCAGGCCAGTGCTGTGTGTGAGGTCATTTAAGGTGGTTCTGACAAGTGTCGTCGGCATCTTCATATCCGGTCACATGGGCGGCAAACCACTCCCATCCGGTCACATGGGCGGCAAGCCACTCCCACAGAGGAGGCCACACCCACAGAGTAGGTTCGAACAATTTTTGAAACCCACCACTGGAATGAACCTTGTAACATTAATCCCACTTGCCTCTCTCAACCAATGCGTCAAGATAAATGGCTCCAAAGATAAAGCTAGAGAAACAAACCTATCGTTTTTCTTAGCTACCAAGGACATTTTCAACCTTTCCTCCACCCTACTTCCTGTCCCCACTGAGCCTATTGTTCAGACATTAGCTCTGATCCCACTTACTCTGGCCGTCCACATCAGATTCCCTAAACATCTGTTTCTTAGAAGTGAGAGAATGGGAAGTAGTCCTCTTCCCTCTTCAAGTCCTCAATGTTGTCTTATCATTACAAACAGTACGTTCCAGAAGAACTGCCATCAGCCTGTAGTCAACGAGTCGGGCCCATTCTGCCAACATCCTTGAGTTGATAACTCAGGCCTTGTTTTCTTGGCTGCTACTGGATTCAAGCTGAAGCCGTTGCTTAGCAGCACTCCAGCAGCTGTTGTTTTCTTGCAACTGCCACGCTCTGCTTTCTGGTAGGCAAAGGGATCTCCACCAGCGCCTTCGCATCGTGCATTGAGATCAGGGAGGCAAAAAAATGTCAACGTCTTGCCTTTTCAACTTAATCGTGGGAATGGACTTGTGATGCCAAGGTGCCTTTTTTTTTGGCGGGGAGAGCTACCTGGTATCCTCTGTGCTGTGATCCTTCTGTTAAGACCCAGATTAAATCTTACTCTCGGAGATGATTCTCATTATCATAACTAGTTGTTGGATTTGCACTTCAGACCCTTGGCTTCCTGCTGAGTTACTTCCACAGATTCTGACATAATATTACATTTCTTAAATTTCACGGCCTCCATTCTCTGTTGATGAACTTGATACGTTTTCCTTAAACCCACTGAAATACCCACCTGAAAATCAGTGCCATGGATGGAAGACTGCAGACCATCCTTTGACAAACAAGATTGTAGCTCATTCTGGATTTGGGCTACGTTAACGTTATATAGATGAGGTTGTTGGGAAGGTAAAGAGAATCATTTCATGTTGAGGCATGAGACTTAACTTTATGGTCCAATATTTCATGTTGTACACCAGTGATGCCCACTACTGAATAGGGAGGCTCTCCATCCGGTCCCTTGTGCCCTGGTCAACCCCCGTTTGAAAGATTGCAATAGATTCTGTATGAGCAGTGTTTCTCAACCTTGGCAACTTGAAGATGTCCAGACTTCAACTCCCAGAATTCCCCAGCCAGCATTCGCTGGCTGGGGAATTCTGGGAGTTGAAGTCAGGACATCTTCAAGTTGTCAAGGTTGAGAAACACTGTGTATGAGGCTACCCTTGAAGCTTCAAGGAAGCTTCAGCTGATATAAAATGTGGCTGCACAGGCAATCTTGGGTGTCCAAAGAATGACGCCTATAACACCTCTGCTGCGTGATCTGCATTAGATGCTGGTTTGCTTCCAAGCCCAAGGTGTTGGTTATGACCTTTAAAGCCCTACATGAGCATGTGGTCAGAACTGTCTTCATCCTGTTACGTTACTCTACCCCACCCCAACCCTTCCCAGACCTTCATGCAGAGAAGGTATGTTGTGGACCCTATCAGTCAAAGAATTCCAACTGGTGGAGTCCAGAAAGAGAGTCTTTTCTGCTCTGGTTCCTCCCCTGTGAAGAATGCTCTCCCCACAGAAGTGGGGCTGTGCTCAGAGATGAGGTGAGTCCACACATACGCCTAGCTTTCTGTGAAACCATAAAAACTGTGCATGGGATGCACAGATGAGCCCGCAGCTGTGGGCTTAGTTGGTGCTCTGAATAAGCCCTCTCCAAATCTTTTGATTAATTCTCCTCTTGCCTCCTTTAAATTTTATATACTTTTTTAATGCGTTTGTTTTTTATTATACACCATCCTGACTCCTTTTGTAAGGGAGAAGGGCGGTTTTAAATATGACAAATAAATAAATAAACATATTCATCAGGACTTGGGATATATGAAAAAAGGTTAGCGCTACCCTCCAGTTATTTTGATAAAGTTTTGTTAAGCATTTACACATTTCTTCAAAGGGTCTGGACCTGTGGTAACAGACATTTTTGTCAAAAGCTTCACAATGCAATCCTTGTGGTTCTTGTATATAACACATTAAAGTTGAATTTTACATCTGCTATATATAACAACAGAAATAATACACTGTAGTTGATCAGATCGCACAGACTAGGCCTTCTCTGGATCCCATCTGCCAGCCAATGTCGGTTGGTGACTCCCCGGGGAAGGGCCTTCTCTGTTGCAGCTCCAGCCCTCTGGAACGAGCTCCCCGTGGAGATCCAGACCCTTACTACCCTCCCGGCCTTCCACAAAGCCACTAAGTCCTGGCTGCTCTGGCAGGCCGGGGGGCTGTTGAAGTATCCAGCCCCACTTTAAGTTATGAATGTTGCTGTACTTTTAAATTGTTGTATTGTCTATTTATCCCCTCCCCCTGTTTATTGTAAGCCGCCCAGAGTCCTTCGGGAGTGGGCGGCATACAAGACCAATAAACTGAACTGAACTGAACTAAAGGAAAACGTATTTTTGTGGGCTGATATCTCTATAACTGTCCTTGAAATATTATATATACAATACTTTATTTGGATTTTTAAGCATTAGAGTACTTTATGTGGCAGATACAGAGAGTCTCATGGGCTTTGTAAGAGCTTGACAGTGATGTAATACTGTGCAAAGTCCCACTGTATTCACAGGTAATTAGAAATTATAGACAATTTAACATTCAATACACTTTGATATGGCCCAAGGGCTAATCAATAAAGTAAATTGATCTAAACTGAAACATTCAATAAACTATTCCAGAAGCAGGTTATCATTAGTTGCTTGTTCAGCTTTCTAGTTATCTCTGGGACACACAGGCAATTATCCAGTTTCTGATGAGATTCCATCTTTCAGAATGAACGCCAGTGGGACAACTATTTAGACCACTTTAGCTCTAGGGGTATGAGAAGTAAAGTTAGACAACTTTAATATCTTGACTCATTATTTTCGTGCAATTTAGGCATTATTAATCCTGACAGGATATAACATACATTCTGGTTTTTATTTATTTGCATATTTCTGTCATAACACTGGAGCTTCTCAGCTCCTTAGTTTTTTCTTAAACTGGTTACCACATCTTTCAAAATTTTGTATCCAGACCACAATACTTTGCATTCTGTTCAATGCATCCAGTGAAACTATTACTCCGGTCTCAAAAAGTTCTTACCTTTAGGAGAATTTCAGTCAAGAAGCATGTCCCTGTAGCCCCTGTACCGTCTATGCGCTTGGTTTGTGGGATATCATGAGTTACTAAACCCGAGATCTCCCTACGGCTGTGGTTTCTCTCTTTGCCTCACACCTGATGGTTTTGAAGCTTCTCACTCTCCATCTTTGCTCTTCACCTTAGTTTAGAAAGAGGGAGGAGGAAATACAAGGTCTCTTGAGAAAATGCTAGTTCTTTAACCCTTTATTTCCAGAGAGGAATGTAGACTTGAAATGTATCTGAAGGGCTTGTGTCTTCCTCTGGAAGTACTACTGTTAGCTCTGCCACCTTCTCTCTGCTCTGCTAAGCGGGAGGGAGCACAGCAATTTGTGGAAGAATTTCCTCCGGTCCTTCCGATGCGCCCTAAAAAGTTGGCTTTTCCAGCAAGCCAGCCTGGCCTGAACAAAACAAAATAAATTATTGATCATTGTTAATTTGAACTTTTTAAAAAAATGTTATTGTCAATTCTAATTGGGTTTGTTTGGGATATTCTATTTAATTTTTTTAAAAACTTTTGTATTATGTGTTGTTTTTTTTAGTGTTGTATGCCGCCCTGAGTCCTTGGGAGAAGGGCAGCATATAAATCCAATAAACCAAACCAAGTTCAGGAGGAAGTAGGAGGCAAAGTGGGGAGAGATTGGCACTGACAGAAACCAGATGTGGAAACTGAACTAATCCAGTTGCCCAAGGATGCCTGGCCTCAGAAAGAATGTGAAGCCTCTCTCTACATGGGGCTGGCCTTGAAGAGTGTTCAAAGACTTCAGCTTGTCCAGAATGCAGCCGCACGAGCGATTGTGGGTGCACCTCGGTACACCCACGTTACACCTATCCTCCGCGAGCTGCACTGGCTGCCCATTGGTCTCCGGTATTGGTCCCAGGTCCAATACCATGAAGGGCTTTATAAGTGACGACTAGCGCCTTGAAGCGTATCTGAAGACCAATAGGCAGCCAGTGCAGCTCGCGGAGGATAGGTGTTACGTGGGTGAACCGAGGTGCACCCACAATCGCTCGCGCGGCTGCATTCTGGACAAGCTGAAGTCTCCGAATGCTCTTCAAGGGCTGCCTCATGTAGAGCATGTTGCAGTAGTCCAATACTGAACAGTATTCTGTTCAGGCCAGACAAAAGCCAACTTTTAGGCAATAACATAGAATAATAGGGTTGGAAGGGACCTTGGATGCAACATTCCAAGTGTGGTTTCACTAGTGCAGTATAAAGCGGTTCTATCATAACTCATGATCTACATTCAGGATTCATGCTCTATATTCAATATACCATTGGATGCATTTTGATTATCAAGTTAATTTTTTTGAAATGGGAATAAAACATGGGAGTAAAATAATTAGCTATTAGAGATATAATTCCTCTCAATATCAGTTGCTTGTAAATTATAGCAGGAGAGAGAACGATCTGCCTTAGACATGCTTGCAGATTTCCCATGGGCACCTGTCTGGCCACTGAAAGAAGCAGGATGCTGGATGAATAACCTCTGGTTTGATTTGATAAGGCTCTTCATAGAGTCTGACAATCTTCCCCACATCTACTTCCCTGCCAAACTGTAATCACAAATCCCTCAGGCACAAATATGAGATTTGCCAAATCTGATATTCAAGTTATTAACTGCTGTGTAAAAGGAAGACATTTGCTCAGCTGAATGATTTTTCCACCAAGCCCATAAAAAGGTCCAAAAACCACTTTTATGGCTCAGAAGGAAAATTGCTTTTGTGCTGCTTTCTATAATTTATCTTCTAGCTAAAGCAGGTGGGTAGAGTATTAAAGGGGCTTGAATATTAACAAGGAAGGGATACAGTATTTCCTCCATTGTTCTCTAGTACTACCACTGTTTTTAGCCTGCAAATTTAGATAGAAGGGAATAATAAACAATAGTGACCTCAGTGGCAATTTATTTTGTGAATTTGTAGCAGGGAATCAGCATTCCTCCCACTTGCAGTATTAGAGAGAAAATTAATTGAGTGCTATTATCTAACAGCACCTTTTCACAATGTAATTTTAAAAAAACAAATGAATAATCTAGGAGGTCTACTGCATTGTACTCTTCCTAATCCCATGATAAAGAGCTTGTTTGGCAGAGGGAGCAAGCCTCTTCCCATTTAGCATTTGATGTCATATACCTTTTACGATCTTCACTTCCAATCATATCTTCCGTACAAAAAATTTGAAAAAGATGGTGAAATCTTAATTCCAAAAAGAATTTCATCATTCTGAAATTTGGTCATCAAAAACATTCTCCATGCCAATTACTTTAATATTTCTTCTTCCCAGGGCAGAGTCAAAATAAAAAGTCCTGTATTGTAAGCACTGCTCTTGTTTCTGTAAAAAACACAAAATTATTAATTAACATCTTGGGGGGAAAAAATAGCACAGAAGGATGTAGAATTAAAAAATGTCCAGGTATCACCAGAAACCCAATTTTGACCTCTAGGACTAGAAGTATTGCAGAGATGTGCGAAGGAAACAGCAAGTCATTCATTAATATGATGAAGCTAAAACTCAAAAGAATTATATTTTACCTCCATATTTCCCTTTATTTGTTGCAAACCGTCATTCTAGAGTTCCTTATAGAGCAAACGTTGCCTAATTACATTTCCGCTTTCCTGAAATACTTTGGATAATCACTGTACAGCTTACATGGCCCAGCCTAAGGGAAAGGCTTGCTCGAGTTGTGTTAAAAACAGTTTTATTTATTTATTTTTCTATATAAAATTTAGAGGCCCCTCATCTCACTCATAGAGCAACTCTGTGATATATAAATAAATAAAAATAGTTTATGCTACTACTGGTAGCAAACTTATATTTTTGCCTATTCATCCTTACGTAAGCAAAATACCATCAATTCCACAAGCAAAAGGAGAGGTCGGTAGATTTTGATATGCTACTAATGGGCAAGAAAAACTTAGGTGAGGAAGTGGAAACAAGTTGGAGCATTAGCGGAAAGTGACCATTTAATAAATACTAGGGGAAAATAAGCTAAAAGTTCTAAAAAGTTGATGTTATAAAATGCAGAACAATGATAAAAAAAAAGGAATCTAAAGCAGTAGAAATGGAAGACATTGAAGAGAAGTTGCAATTTCCTAAGAATGCAATATTAAAAGCACAATTGCAAACACTTCTAATTTAGAGAGAAATATGGAGGACAGCCAAGGAAGCCAATGGAGCTATGTAAACAATCTGAAAACAAAAAAAAGGATATGCAGGAAATGGAAACTGGACCAAGTCACAAAGGGAAGGTCAGAAGACACACGAGATAATCTGGAGCTAAGGGCAGGAAAAAAAAAGCAAGAAGCAGCTGAAGTTAGCAAAGGTACTTCAAATAAAATAGATATGCTCACAATAAAAAAAATGTATTTATTTATTTCTCAGAATTATAACTCATTGCTGGAAGGGAGGGAAAAAGGAAAGGGAAAGGAGGGGGTGGTGGAAGGGAGAGAAAGAGAAGGAGAGAGGGTGTGAAGAGGAACAGTAGGAGTAGGGGAGAGGTAAGGGAAGAAGGAAGTGGAAGGAGAGGAGGAAGGAGGAAAGTAGAGAAGGGAGGGAGAGAGAAAAGAAAGGGAAAACAAGGTGGTGTTGCAACAGGAGGAAGGGATGGTAAACAAAGCAACCCAAACTGTATATGTATATTATAACCTATAAAATGGAATAACAAATGTATAAGAATGATAAATGTAAAGAAGAAAAATAATTATGTGAATGTATACTTAAAATGGTATGTAAGAGAATAAAATTAAATTAAATTTAAAAAAAAAGAATTATAACTCACTGCAATTACAGGTCTCTCAATGGCACACAATACAAAATTGAAGGAAGACAGATCAATGTATAGAGGTAATCCTTGAGTTACGGCCACAATTGAACTTTTGCCTCAATTGTCTGAAATGGCAGCTTGAATAATTCTGCAGATCATTTACTTTCTAAGCAGATCTTTCCTAATCTTCTCTTCCTTGCTAACAAGAATTTGAACCAGAAATCTTTTGTCAACTTCTACCCCTCCTCCATGTTATGCAATCTATTGGCAATAGTAAGTCCAGCCACTCAGCGGAGTGTTGCACAGGTGCCGTACGCACCATGCACAGGCACTGTATGCGCCATGCACGTGTGCAGAAGCGCCAAAGGCTTAAAGGACAGATAAGGAGCTCGGGCAGGCGGGTGGGCTCTCCGGAGCACCGTACTGGAATGGCACCCAGTGCTCCGGGCAGGCTTTGGTACGCCCCTACTGGGGCATACCGCCTGCAACCCACAACTGGAAAGATCCCAAACAATGGAAATGTGCCTTTAAAGCACCAACTTCTCAAATGTTGACGACACCTCCATTTTTTATGTGCAATTCTTCTGCTTCACTTTTGTAATTTTATAGGCTATTTATTACTATACCATCTTGCACTTGTTTTCTTGGGATTGGTTTGTTAGCTTTTTTTAAAATCACAACAAAGATATTAAAAGTAGAAGGCATGTTTCACTGGACTATCGAGCAGTGGAACTTACAGTGTGTGGAAAGAAAAATCTGGCCTGGTTCCAGCCGCCTGGAGTCCTTCGGGATTGGGCGGCCTATAAATCTAATAAATTAAATTAAATTAAATTAAATTCCAAACTGGGAGAAAGAGGCTGGGAATAAAATGGAGGCCGGCTGAAAGGGAAGAAGGTCTCTGATCATTTGGAGGCAAGAAACATCAGTGACGACAGCATATTTCTGGGGTTGTTGACCAAAATGGGGTTGGGATAGATTCGGCTTTTATACGTTCTTTGGGGCTTTGAGAGTGAGATGCCTGTTCCTGTGTAACAATGTCATATTTTAATGCCTGTTTGCCAGATTTCTATAGGGTCATGTAGGGGTCATGGCTGACTCTACAGGCAAAGTGGAAAATACAAATCCTGGGTGTTTTTCTGAGCTAACTTTGTCAGTTCTGGCTTGTCTAATTGTGCTGCTTATTTGGAGTCTATTGTTTGTGAATAAATTGCCCCACTGTTTCTGAATGGATACAAAAATCTCTGAAGGGACATAATAATAGTAGAACGTGTAGAATTACTGGGACATAATAACAACTTGCTATTTTGCTTCTGTAAGAATCGCTTTGATCCTGTAAGAATAAGAATTGCCTCTGCCATTTGCTTCTTCCAGGGATCTAATTCCGGCTATCTTGTTTCTGTATAAAACAATGCCTGGTGCAGGGTGTGGCATGGCCTGGCAGGGTTCCATCGGGCAAGTACCTGCGTTGCTAAACCCCCAGCCCTCCGCATCTTAAGCGGGCTGTGTGGGGACTCCTGGAAGGGGAGGAGCGGGCTGGACGTAGCCAGCCAGGAGTGGGATTTGTGGATTCTACAAACTGCACAGAATCTTAGCTAATGATGCAGCACGGGGTACACAAGTGAACCCCCCAATACTTAATCAGGCTAAAAGGGCAGATCTTAATTTTGCTGTAACATTTCAGGTTCTCCCCAAAACCCCAGCGAACCCCCAGCAGCAGCCGACTCCTGAAATGAGTGGTTTTGATACGAGGTTTCTCTTTCTTTTCCAGCGATTCTGTTTAAAATCCTTTCCCATGGCAAAAAGCCAGAGATTTGGTAGCACATTACTCAAGGTAGAAATCTTACTGCCTTCTTTATCAGCAAACCTGTTCTGATCAGAGCATTTCTTTCCTCTTCCAGAGATCACCTTAAACATCCAGCCTACCCACAATTAAAAAAACCCAATTATGTGTGAAAATTCAAAAATATTCTGGTAACATCCTTTTTTTTTAACAAATTGCAAAAATAACATTTAACTGGAACTTTTAATTTTTCTCACATGTAGCCTGCATTTACACAATCACTTTGCCTACCTTCCCTCCCTCCTAGGCAACCTCAACCCAATTTAAATCTTACATCGGTCTAGCTTAGGCGTGTTCAACCTTTTGGCTTGGTTGAACCGCACTGCAGAGGTGGGGTGCTCCCGGATCGGCCTGGATCAGCCGAACCGGTAGTGATGGCAACGGGATGCTCCGCCCACCTGCCCGGACGCTTCTGTGCTGAACCGGTAGTAAAAAAAATGGAATGTTCATTGAGTGAACGGGCCACATATAAAATAAATATATATAACATTATAGTATGCTGTGAGGTCATAACTGCAAGCAGTTGCCAAGGATATAGATTGCCATTACATAACCGCAGGGATGGTATGATAGCCACAACCATGAAGGTGCAGAATAAGTACCCTTGTACCCCAGAGATGGGTTGCTGCTGGTTTGGCCAGGATCGGGCGAACTGGTAGTAGTGGCAGCAGGAGGCTTTTCCCAGCCGCCCGGAAGCTTCTGCGCATGCATCGAAGTACTGGCTGGCTGGGGAATTCTGGGAGTTGAAGTCCGGACATCTTCAAGTTGCCAAGGTTGAGAAACACTGAGTTAGTGTCTCCCTCCCTACCCCATCTGTATTTCTTTCCAATTGTCCCTTTGCTTGTTCAAGTAACCCTTCGGCTGCACAAATCCAGACCAGGCCTAGATGGCAGTAGAATTAGTTTTGTTTATTTTTTTCTTTTCTGCCATCGAGGCCCTTTCAGGACAACTTCAAGACAACTTTTCCTGTGGCTGTTGGTTTTTTTCTCTCCATCAGCATTTAGTGTAGTGTTGGACTTCAACTTCCCAACTTCCCAACTTCCCCAGTCCATACATCTTGACTTCACTGAGGTTGAGAAAAAAGTTGATTGGAGAGGAGTCACTGAAGGCAGGATCATATGCGAACGTACAAAGTTCCACATACCAGGCTCCTTCATCTCACTTCTTCTAGCAAATTGTTAGACTCTCACCTTTTATCTAAAGCTGAGATCTATTGACCTTTTCCACTGATACTAATCAGAATCAACTGTATACCTTTTTTTAATTTTTTTTTCAGTGATAATTTTTTTTATTTCAAACACATAAGCACATCAACAAAAACAAACACATAACTTAAAAACAACATAGGAACAATAAGTTCCATCGTATATCATACTGCAGTTCCGTATCGGTTTCTTTGCAGTTAGTGTTTTTCCTTGTATACGTTTCTATCTTGCATTCATAATCTCCTTGTTCGTTATCCACTTTTATGTACAATTCTATATTTATTTATACTTAGCTATTTATAACCAAATATTGTTTACCTATATTGTGCTTTATATCCTTACTGTCATTTATTCTCTTACATACAATTATAAGTATACATTCACATAGTTATTCTTTCTCTTTGCCATTCTTATATTATTATTATTCCATTTGGAAGGTTATAAGGTATAGTTTGAAATGCTTTGTTTACCATCCTTCGCACCTGCTAAGACACCACCTTGTTTTCTCTTTCTTTTCTTTTCTCCCTTCCTTCTCTACTTCCTTCCTTCCTTGTCTCCATCCCCTTCTTCCTTCCCTTACCTCTTCCCTACTCCTACCCTTTTTCTTCTCCTTCCTACCTTCTCTCCTTCTCTTTCTTTCTCTTCCTCCCTCCCCTTCTTCTTTTTCTCTCCCCTCTACCCACCTTCCCTTACCTCATTCTTCTTCCTGTATACATTTTAACAGGCTTTGATTTAATAGCAGCCCTACGCAGAATGCTCCACTTTCCAAGCCATGAGCTCCCAAATGAATACAAATAAGATTGTTGTCTATATCTATCTATCTATCTATCTATCTATCTATCTATCTATCTATCTATCTATCTATCTATCTATCTATCTATCTATCATATTTCTCTCTCCTATCTATCTATCTATCTATCTATCTATCATCTATCTATCAATCATCTATCTATCTAACTATCTATCTATCTATCTATCTATCATATTTCTCTCTCCTATCTATCTATCTATCTATCTATCAATCATCTATCTATCTATCTAACTATCTATCTATGTATCTATCTATCTATCTATCTATCTATCTATCTATCTATCTATCATATTTCTCTCTTCTATCTATCTATCTATCTATCTATCTATCTATCTATCTATCTATCTATCTATCTATCTATCTATCTATCTATCATCTATCTATCTATATGGAGTTGAAGATCTTTTATAAAACCCACCAACTATTTTCCTTGTTTTAAACGATGCCAATTCGCCTTTCAGCAGAAAATAGCCTTAGGCGTTCCCTGGCAGGAAGAAATGTCGTTTCCGATGTAGTTTTTGGCATCTACTCAGGACTTAATTCCTCGTGGGAGAAACTATCCGGCCAGGAGTTTGTTCGTTGGCATATTCCTAGGCAGAGAAGTGGGTCCGTGTGCCCGGAGGGGGAGTTCAGAAACGGAGAGACAGCCTCTGCCCATGTGCAGAGGGATCCTCCTTCCTCCTTATTTAAGACGCGTTTGAAGTCGAATCTTTTCTCTAAAGCGGAGACTTATTGATACTCATCGGAACCAACTGTATACATTTTAACAGGCTCCGGAGGGAGATTCTCCTGCAGGCGCAGCTTCCGATTGCTTTTTCCCATCCCCGCCGAGCAGCCACCAATCCGGGAAACGCGCCTGGGAACCGGAGAGGCGAGGCGAGGGCGGGCGTGAAAGAAGAGACCGCGGCCGTAGCAGCGCGGAGACGGCAGGGAGCGCTTTCCGCCTTCCTGCTGCTGCTGCTGGCCCCGAGGGCTCCGCCTGGGCGCCGCCCCGTTGCTGGCTCGCTCGCCGCCTTCGGCTCGTCCGCCCGGGCGTTGGGTCCCTCCGAGTTCCGCCCTTCCGCGCGCCGGGAACTCCCGGGCCAGAGATCGGCGGCGTGGGAAGAGGGCATGGCGGCTCCGGAGCGAAGGGCCTTCGCGCATCGCATTAACCGGTGAGCGAAGGGACGGATGCAGGCGTGCGAGCAAGGGCAGCCCTCTCGAGGGGGGCGGGCGGAGGAGGGGAGGGGAGGCACGGTGGCAAGAAGAAGCGTTTTCCCGGGCAGCTGTAAGACCCTCGGCCCCCGAGGAGCAATCTCCCCCCCGCTGCCCCCAATCCTTCCCCCGGTCTCCTGCTTCTCCTGCTGCCTAGTTGAGCTCCCTTTGCAGCTCCCAAGGGCATCTTGCAAGAAGTCCTAGCAAAGTCCATCTCCTGCGTGGACTTTTCTCACCTGCAACCTGGAAGAAAAAGGATCCAGACTCAGGGTTTCTCAACCTTGGTGGACTTGAAGTCCTGTGGACTTCAACTCCCAGAATTCCCCCAGCCAGCTCTGCTGGCTGGGGGATTCTGGGAGTTGAAGTCCACAGGACTTCAAGTCCACCAAGGTTGAGAAACACTGATCCAGAGGAAGGGAAGACCCCCCACCCTTCCCCAATGACCTGAACCCAATGTTTAGGCATCATGTTGACCCCCAAATACGGCCCAGCCCCATTTAGAACGGAGCGCATGGTGTGTTGTATTTTTAAACCTATCTTTTTCCTTCCCTATATTTTATTTTATTTTATTTATTCTTCTACTGTAAGCCGCCCGGGATTGGGCGGCATATAAATGTTATTAAACTTGCAAACAGATTATCGGTTATTCAGATGCTTGTTCAAATGTGGACTTCCGCCGTCGTAGAATTGATTTCCCCCCTTTTCTTTTTCCCCGTATTCAGCGCATCGTTTAATAACGGCTCCTGGGTTCCTTGCTAAGGCCAGGGAAAGAGGAAACACTTCCTTGGCTTCTTTGATTGAGCCTGGATAGGACCTTGGCCACTTGAAGATGTCTGGACTTCAACTCCCAGAATTCCCCAGCCAGCGAATGCTTCTGGGAGTTGAAGTCCAGACATCTTCAAGTGGCCAAGGTGGAGAAACACTGGGCTAAATCGTTGCCCCCACCCTTTGAGACAGTATCGGAGACGGTGCCCAACATTTAATGGCTGTTCTAGGTAACACTATGGTAGTTCTCTCGTTGGCATCTAAATTGGCCCATCTGTAACTTGGTTTATTTTTTTAATTATTCTTGCATTGTTATCTATAGAATCAACAGGCAGATTTTTTTTTAAGGGAATTGTAGTCCATAATGAAGGGTGGAGGAAAATGGAATTGAAAATAGAAGAAAACTGTACTATATTGTCAGTGATGTGCATTGTAAGATCCATTTTCAGAGAATGGCTCTTCAGTCCTTTTCTGTGTAGTACCAGGATAGGCGTAAAGAAGGGGGCACCTAACCAGCCTTTACAAATTGTGTGCTGCATGAAGAGGAGGAGGAGGAGAACTTCGAATGTGTCCCTCCTGATCTTGGCCTTCACAGAGAAATCCCTTAGATCAGTGTTTCTCAACCTTGGCAACTTGAAGATGTCTGGACTTCAATTCCCAGAATTCCCCAGCCAGCGAATGCTGGCTGGGGAATTCTGGGAATTGAAGTCCAGACATCTTCAAGTTGCCAAGGTTGAGAAACACTGCCTTAGGTCCAGTTGAATGTGTTTTCCCGCAGGGAGGGTGTGAAGCCGTGAAGGAGCAGACTGCATGCCCCCTTTGAAATTTCAGTAGTACTGTGCACCAATTTCCGACCCTTTATTTTGGTGACGTAAAGTGAGATGTGGATGAATTGGAATAAACTTCTCTGACGTGGATTTTATTTATTTGTTATATTTCCATTCCCGCTTCCACTCAGGAGTTCAAGGCAGTGCACATAATGCTCTGTCATCCTGATTTTTCCCCAACAGCCATCTCTGTGGGTAGATGGAGCTGAGAATGATTGAGCTATAACCTCAATCACCCATTGTTTTGAAGAGAGTTTTTACTCTGTGCTTCAGAGAGCAGGGCTAATATCTTCCTTGCAAGCAGTTTTCATGAAAGTGACAATTTAGAAAGTACTACTGTGCAATTAATTAATTAATTAAGACAATTAATTTGTATTACTGTACAAATTAAGGGTAAACCTACTTCTGGAGTAGTCAATAATAAGGAACTAGTAATGCATGTTATATCTTTGCAAGTCTCTAGATTTTTTGTAGATTTTAATAGCATTTATAGGCCGCCCTTTTCCCTGAGGGGACTCAGGGCGGCTTACAATAACAAGGAAGGGGAGTGAAGACAAAACATAAAAAGAAATGTGCAATAACTGAAAAATACTAAAAACACAACATTCTCTCAGCATTCGGGAGGGGCGGAAGAGTTTATCCCCAGGCCTGACGGGCTAGCCAGATCTTGAGGGCTGTACGGAAGGCCTGGACTGTGGTCAGGGTACGAATCTCCACGGGGAGATTGTTCCATAGCGTCGGAGCAGCAACTGAGAAGGCTCTCCTCCGGGTAGTCGCCA
The DNA here is from genome assembly GCF_009769535.1 of Thamnophis elegans. Classification (NCBI taxonomy): domain Eukaryota; kingdom Metazoa; phylum Chordata; class Lepidosauria; order Squamata; family Natricidae; genus Thamnophis; species Thamnophis elegans. Next base: position 1,198,750 of record NC_045542.1, on the reverse strand, counting down.
GTCGGCACTGACTGGCGGATGGAATACGGAGGAGGCCCGCTCTATGCGATCTGATGGGACGCAGGGAGGTTATTGGCAGAAGGCGGTCTCTCAGATAGTCAGATCCACTACCATGGAGCGCTTTATGGGTGGTAAGTAAGACCTTGAATTGCACCCGGAGATCCACAGGCAGCCAGCGCAGCTCGCGGAGGATAGGTGTTATGTGGGCGAACCGAGGTGCGCCCACAATCACTCGCGCGGCCGCGTTCTGTACTAGCTGAAGTCTCCGGGTGCTCTTCAAGGGCAGCCCCATGTAGAGCACGTTGCAGTATTCCAGCTTAGAGATCACAAGGGCTCGAGTGACTGTCGTGAGAGCCTCCCGATTCAGGTAGGGCCGCAACTGGCGCACCAGGCGAACCTGGGCAAATGCCCCCCTGGTCACAGCCGATAGATGGTGATCAAAACTCAGCTGTGGATCCAGGAGGACTCCCAAGTTGCGGACCCTGTCTGAGGGGTATAAATTTTGTCCCCCCAGCCTGATTGATGGTACGGTGGTCAAATTATTGGGAGGAAAACACAACAGCCACTCGGTCTTGTCTGGGTTGAGCACCAGTTTGTTTGCTCTCATCCAGTCTTTAACAGCTTCCAGACCCTGTTCCATCACGTCCACCGCTTCATTGAGTTGGCACGGGGCGGACAGATACAGTTGAGTATCGTCCGCATATTGGTGATACTTTATCCCGTGCCTCCGAATGATCTCGCCCAGCGGTTTCATGTATATGTTAAATAGGAGGGGGGACAAGACCGACCCCTGTGGCACCCCACATGTTAGGGGCCTCGGGGACGATCTCTGCCCACCCACCAACACCGACTGCGACCTGTCCGAGAGGTAGGAGGAGAACCACTGCAAAACAGTGCCGCCCACTCCCACCTCCCGCAGTCGTCGCAGAAGGATACCATGGTCGATGGTATCGAAAGCCGCTGAGAGGTCAAGGAGAACCAGGATGGACGCAAAGCCTCCATCCCTAGCTCTCCAGAGATCATCGGTCAATGCGACCAAAGCAGTTTCTGTGCTGTAACCTGGTCGGAAGCCGGACTGGAAGGGGTCAAGATAGTTTGCTTCCTCCAAGGTACGCTGAAGCTGGAGGGCCACCACTTTCTCAACAACCTTCCCCACATAGGGAAGGTTGGAGACTGGACGGTAGTTATTAAGAATAGCTGGATCCAGAGACGGTTTCTTCAGAAGGGGTCTCACCACCGCTGCCTTAAGCTCGGTGGGAAAATGCCCCTCCCGAAGAGATGCCACAGCAACCGCTTGGATCCAGCCTCGTGTCACCTCACTGCTGTTGGCAACCAGCCAGGAGGGACACGGGTCCAGTACACAAGTGGAGGTACTCACAGCTCGCATAGCCTTGTCCACATCCCCAGAGGCAACTTCCTGAAGCTCAACCCAGAGATGGTTTGCCAAGTCTTTCCCCTGTGTCTCAGCTGGCTCTGCAAGAGTGGAGTCCAGGTCCGCTCGAAACCGGGCAACTTTGTCCGCCAAGAACTGAACATACTCCTCAGCCTTACCCTGTAAGGGGTCCCCCGTCTCCCTCCTATAGGGAGGATTCTCTAATGGTGTATTTATGATTTGTAAAGAAAGAAAACATGAGTTTTTCTTGTGGCTAGGAAGGAACTTAAGCAGTTATGCTAGTTTTTCTTTCTCTTTTGCTTTTTGTTTCATTCTTTTGCTTTCTTTTGAACGATCAGTGCAAAGTTCAGGCAATTGTTTTTGGAATGAAACATTAAAGTTAATTATTGCTGTTATCTGAATAGCTCTCATTTTGATATTTTCCTTTTGTGGATTATTTTTACTCTTCTTTCACAGTTCATTTACAGTTCTAAACAATTAATTATTATTAGCAGGCAGGTACATATGTTCATTCTTCCCCTTGGAAGGCAAAAGAGAGAGAAAGAAAGTGCATATGAATGAAACTCTTGTCATCCTCAACTTTATTTGGAAATGCAGGTGCTTATAAATTTACTTCAACTGCGACCTTAAGTACAGTATTGGAAACCATGCTTAATGTTGGAGAGGTCTCTGAATCTAATGTGAAAATAATTATTTTGGCTTTGTGGTAAGCTGTGAATAAAAAAAAATCTCCAGTCCTTCAGCTAAAAATGTTAGGTTTCAGAAAAATGGTATTTTGAGCTCTTTAGAAAAAATTGTAGGATATAGAGGTAAGTAATGATTTTAAGAAGAGTTTAATATCTGATGTTCTCAGTAAAATAAAAATTAAAAATAAAGGTTTCCCTGTCTGTCGTGTTTGAGTCGAGGTCATGGTGCTTATCTTGTCCACTAGAAAAAGGATTTCTAGTTAAAATGTTCAGCAATAGGAAAATGGATTAAGGGTGAAGGTTGTGGGTTCAAGAGTTGCAAGGCTGATGGTAGCATATACACTAGAAAGTTACAAGGAGGGGATTGTCCACTATTAGCATTTGTGGATGATCTTTGTTTCATTTCAAAGGAAGGTACCACAATAAAAAGGATTCCTAGGTATTTGAAGGAAATTGTGAGTGGGGGTCTTCAAATACAGGTTTCTGAGGAATATTAAGGTTATTTGATTTTTGCCTCTTCCAGTCATGAAGGGAGAAGTGTTAAAATATTCATGACTGGGAGAGACATGGGAACAAGTTAAACCAATGAATAGGCATAGCAACTACTGTCTTTTTCGTACTATAAGATGCACTGGAGTATAAGACGCACCAAGATTTTGAAGAGGTAAATTTTAAAAAAAGTTTTTAACCCCCCCTAGCTCCCAGGAGCACTCTGCAGGCCTCCCAAACCCTCGTGCACGTCCCATTTTTGTCGTTATTATTATTATTTCTACATCTGTTGTTAAGCTCCCTCTTCTAATGCAAGGCTTCTGCAGAACATTGGAGAGGACCATGGAGTATGCATATCAGTCTTTCTTTCCCTGTCCTTTTCCAGATTTAAATTTTGTCTCCTGCTGGCTGTTATTGTTCAGTTCAGTTCAACTTTCTAGTAAAACCTTGTGTGTCTAGACATCATTTGATCTACAATGCTGCCACTGCCAACTTGGGAAAGTACTAAGTCGACCGAACAATGCCAGTTGGCGACTACCCGAGGGAGGTCTTTCTCTGTAGCTGCTCCGGCCCTGTGGAACGATCTTCCCGCAGAGATCCGGACCCTTCCCACTCTCCCGGCCTTCCATAAAGCCATTAAAACCTGGCTATTCCGGCAGGCCTGGGACCCCAAAATATGGTCCGGCCCCACTTAGAATGGAGTGCATGTTGTGTTTTTTTAAATCTATCTTTTCTTTCCTCTTCTTCTTTTTTGATTTACTGTATTGTTAGCCGCACGGAGTCCCACGGGATTGGGTGGCATACAAATGTTATTAAAACTTAAACTTAAAAACTTATGTTTCTATGCTGGCAGATACCCTGTCATATAGAAAGCATTTCATTTTTCGTGTGACAGTTCCCAATGTTTTGATATTACTCTGCTATACCCACACATGTACACACATATTTATACAGTGTACAGCAGGAGTTATATGTGCTGTGCGGATTTAAGATAAGCAACTTCCTTAGCTAAAGGAAAGGATGAAGTAGCTTCCTGGATCAGGTCCAAAGAATCCCAAGTTTTGTCTGTTTCCTCCCAGGCTATAAAGCTACCCTTAATTGCACGTTGTTGACAGCCACAGGGTTCCTCTGCCTCTTTCTCCAAATGCCTTTGATCTTGTAAGTGAATTCAGTCTGCAGCTATCTGTTCTGCTAAGGAGTCCAGATGGAAACAAATATATGCAAGAAGATCTTTGTTCATTTCTCTGCCCTTTCTCATTCTATTCAGAAATATGTATTTCTCAATGAACTCCTAATTTTAAGCTAGGGATATCAAACTTGTTCTAAGCTGAAGGCTTGGGCCGAGGTGGCGCAGTGGTTAGAGTGCAGCACTGCAGGCCACTTCAGCTGACTGCAGTTCTGCAGTTCGGCTGTTCAAATCTCACCGGCTCACGGTTGACTCAGCCTTCCATCCTTCCGAGGTGGGTGAAATGAGGACCCGGATTGTTGTTGGGGGCGATATGCTGACTCTGTAAACCGCTTAGAGAGGGCTGAAAGCCCTATGAAGCGGTATATAAGTCTAACTGCTATTGGTATTGCTATCTATCTATCTATCTATCTATCTATCTATCTATCTATCTATCTATCTATCTATCTCTATATCTCTGTCTGCCTGTCCACCCATCCATCCATCCATCCATCCATCCATCCATCCATCCATCCATCCATCCATCCATCCATATCTCTTATCTATCTATCTAGAGCCGAGGTGGCGCAGTGGGTAGAGTGCAGTACTGCAGGCCACTTCAGCTGACTGTTATCTGCAGTTCGGCTGTTCAAATCTCACCGGTTCAAGATTGACTCAGCCTTCCATCCTTCCAAGATGGGTAAAATGAGGACCCGGATTGTTGGGGGCGATATGCTGACTCTGTAAACTGCTTAGAGAGGGCTGAAAACCCTATGAAGCGGTATATAAGTCTAACTGCTATTGCTATTGCTATTGGTGCTCAAGGAGTGAGGCAAACAAAAAAAAACTAATTCATTTTAATTAAAATATAGTTACAGGTAGCCCTTGACTTACCATTCACTCAGCGATAGTTCAGCGTTATGTTGTTGTAATTTTTTCTGACTCTTGGCAACTTTATAGGCAAGTGCTCTCCATGCTATCCTGTCAGGCACAATTTCTTTCAGTTGTTGAATGTTCATTTTTGAGGTTATCAGGCCAGAGTGTTCTACACGTGCCCTTCCTTCTTCTTCCAGTAAGCATTCCTAGCATCATTGCCTTCTCCAATGTTTTTGCATGCATGACACAACTAAAGTAAACCAGACAGTCTTATGATTTTAGTTTCTACTGACCTGTCTGGTTTTAGACGATTTAACACCTCTCTGTTATTTACATGATATGTAATAATTTATGCCAGCACCGCAGTTCAAAGGTGCCAATTTTTCGATCAGCCACCTCTCACACCCATACATCATTACAGGGAAGGTTATTGTTCTAACTAGCCTGCTTTTTGCATTTATATCATTGCTTTTCCAGATCTTATTCATGTTAACCATTGCAGTGCAGCCTAAGATTACCCTGCATTTGAATTCAGGAGCAGAACTATCATCATGAACAATTTTAGAGCCATGGAAGATAAATCCCTTGGATTAATTCAATGTTATGATGGCGCAGAATTAAGCGACTCATGAGCAATCTATGAAGTTGCCACCTTTGCAGTGCCCCCGTGATATGTGATCAAAACCTGGATGCTTGGCAGCCATCCGCACTTAACAGGGGTGTTTCAGCTCCCCCACCTCCCTGTCTCTCTCCTCCCCCCTGTCATCTATGCCCTCATGGCTGCCTGTTGCCTAGGCTCCGTTGTCCCAATTGACCTTTGCAATCTTCTTGCTCCCATTGCTGGCAGGAGTCTGGCCTGACCTCTTGGGTGGCAGCTGCTGGCCACATGAGCCTTTATTTCCCAGATCTCACACAGTAGCTCCATGTAAAACACGTTTGCTCAGTTGCGTTCTCTTCAGCTGCACAATTTTATGTTTTGTGTGCAAAACCAGTCACAATTTATGTTATATTTATATGGGAATATTGAAAATTCAAAAAAGTTCACAATTTTAAGCACTGCTATAAATATAGGTAAGAGTAATACATTGCAGATTGTGGAGTCTTTGGTGAAAGTATGTAGCACATCTGGCTCTACTTTCTGGTTTATAGTAAGTTTACAGTTTGTGTGTTTGTGAGTTTGCTTTCATTGGGTGTTGACTTTATGACTTTTAGTATATAATTCATACAAATTAGGAGAGGTATAATAGCTGCATGATGGGACCTGATTTGAAAGATTTCCGTACATATTTGTAAGTTTAGGAAAGCTAAAAAATAGTTGCATGTGTGGAAAAAGTTAATTTTCAACTATTAATTGGTATGCACCAGTTCTCCTTTCAACCCTTGAAACTGTTCTGCAACTTATTTCAGCAACCTTTATAAGTTATTTTAATTAGACTGATAATTACTGCTCTTAAAGCCATCAAAAGTGTCAAGAATCAAAACATAGAATTAATCTCTCAGAAGTGCAAGGAGAAAAGCAACATGAATATTTAAATTGGTGTATTATTTTGGATATGCATGAGTTTTGCTCAAATACAAAATTCAGCTCATATCATGATGGCAGTGGCTCTGAATCTGTAGCTCTGCAAAGTAACATCAGTTTGACTGTATTGATTTTCATTATTTTATTTTATAGCATGCAAAAATTCCAATTCCAATTGAACAGTGTGTTCTCTGGGTACAAATCATTTTAGGAAATAATAAAGCGTTTACAGCAATATTCGTTGCCTTAATATCCATTATATTAACATACTATTTGCTTAACCAAGTTAACATATCTTCTTATATCCCGGATCCTTCCATATATTTTCCTGTTTTTAGCTCCTATTTTTGTCAGCCATTGATAAAATAAATCCCAAGTCAAAAAATATTCATTTTTTTTCTTTCCCTTAATTGTTGGTGTTAGCTTATCCAGTTCTGCACATTCTAATATTTTTCTAATCACATCTTCATCTGTTGGGATCACTTTACTTTTCTGTTGGGCTTTCCCCCCCCCCCCAATATTGCGTGCTTTAGTGTGATTACATTTCACCAGAATTATGCTTTTATGTAAGCTGCCTTGAAATGATTTAGCTCTAAAATGCGATTGGTTAATCCTTAAAATAATTCAATATGTGTAGAGCTTCCAAGATATAGAGTTGAACTTTTATTTTAATTTTAATTGGGAGGCTAAACTAATTGCATTCTGTTTTTAATCACAGGCAATTTGTTTTCTGCCTGTGGGGTTTTGTTAGGTGTATAAACTTCAGAAAGGAAGCTTTATTGATGAGTCGGTGAGTCAGATCTGTTAGTAAATGAAAACTATAAAATGCCAAACAGGAACATCCTCCATTTTCAAGAGTCCAGTTCACAGAAAATGATAAAAAATAGGCATTTATTTTATTTTTTGATTCATTGTGATGTACAAGCTCACATTTATGATTCATTTATAAAGGTGTTAACAAACTATGATTTAAGAAACCTTTATGTGGATTAATATGCAGAAAAAACTTTTCTTCTTGTACAGTTAAAAAAAAAAAAGAATGCAGGGGATTCCGATTTGTGTTTTAAAATTACAACACCTGGTTCATTGTGGAACTTTGGTACATAATCACTTGTTTTTCTGCATTCCATCTCTTTATATGGTTAGGTAGGTGTTTTTTTTTTTTAGTTTTTATGTCATATCAATTTAGTAATCCTCTAAATTAGTTAAACAGTCTGGGGAAGGAAGACCAAAATTGGATATGTTATGGATCTAGCAAATGTTGGTCTTCAAGATCTCACTCTCTTTTGGTAGAATGTGTGATTAGGTGGAGTTAAAAAAAAAAGTGTAGAATTTCTGCCCTGCTCAAAATGATGGCTTGAGACTTTTTGTGTCTGGGTAAATTTTTAGTATTGGGTCTCTAGAAAACTTTCACAAGGGCAGAGAGGTTGGCTGAGCAGAAAAAGGTTTGCCAGTTTCATAGGGAAGAGAAGACAAGGCCGCCTGTTCTATTTCACAGGAAGAAGAGCCGGAGAGCTGAATCGGTCCAAAGGCTCTTTCAGCCCAGCCTTCTTCTCTTCCTGCAAAGGCCTGTCCTACAATGGTTGGGAATTATGCCTGTAGCAGCATCATTTTCTCTTTCAGGCCCCACTACTAGTAGTATCACCTTTGGTCTTCTGCAGGGCTCTTCTGCGTGGCTTTATAGCCAGAGACTAGCAATAGCAGTTCGACTTATATACCGCTTCATAGGGCTTCCAGCCCTCTCTAAGCGGTTTACAGAGTCAGCATATATTGCCCCCAACAATCCGGGTCCTCATTTCACCCACCTCGGAAGGATGGAAGGCTGAGTCAACCTTGAGCCGGTGAGATTTGAACCGCTGAACTGCAGATAACAGTCAGCTGAAGTGGCTGCAGTACTGCACTCTAACCACTGCGCCACCTCGGCTCTAGATGGATAGATGGATAGATGGATGGATGGATGGATGGATGGATGGATGGATAGATAGATAGATAGATAGATAGATAGATAGATAGATAGCAATAGCAATAGCAATAGCAATAGCAATAGCAATAGCAGTTAGACTTATATACCGCTTCATAGGGCTTCCAGCCCTCTCTAAGCGGTTTACAGAGTCAGCATATCGCCCCCACAGTCTGGGTCCTCATTTCACCCACCTCGGAAGGATGGAAGGCTGAGTCAACCCTGAGCCGGTGAGATTTGAACCGCTGAACTGCTGATAGCAGTCAGCTGAAGTGGCTGCAGTACTGCACTCTAACCACTGCGCCACCTCGGCTCTAGATAGATGGATAGATGGATAGATGGATAGATGGATGGATGGATGGATGGATGGATGGATGGATGGATGGATAGATAGATAGATAGATAGATAGATAGATAGATAGATAGATAGATAGATAGATAGATAGATAGATAGATAGACGGACAGACAGCAATAGCAGTTAGGCTTATATACCGCTTCATAGGGCTTTCAGCCCTCTCTAAGCGGTTTACAGAGTAAGAATATCGCCCCCACAGTCTGGGTCCTCATTTCACCCACCTCGGAAGGATGGAAGGCTGAGTCAACCTTGAGCCGGTGAGATTTGAACCGCTGAACTGCAGATAACAGTCAGCTGAAGTGGCTGCAGTACTGCACTAACCACTGCGCCACCTCGGCTCTAGATAGATGGATAGATGGATAGATGGATAGATGGATAGATGGATAGATGGATAGATGGATGGATGGATGGATAGATAGATAGATAGATAGATAGATAGATAGATAGATAGATAGATAGATAGATGATAGATAGATAGATAGATAGATAGATAGATAGATAGATAGATAGATAGATAGATAGACGGACAGACAGCAATAGCAGTTAGACTTATATACCGCTTCAAAGGGCTCTCAGCCCTCTCTAAGCGGTTTACAGAGTCAGCATATCGCCCCCAACAACAATCCGGGTCCTCATTTTACCCACCTCGGAAGGATGGAAGGCTGAGTCAACCTTGAGCCGGTGAGATTAGAACCGCTGAACTGCAGATAACAGTCAGCTGAAGTGGCCTGCAGTGCTGCACCCTAACCACTGCGCCACCTCGGCTTGGAAATATTTTACGGAAACTACAGTTAAAAAAGCTGGGGGGTGTTCTCTTACAATATTATGGGAAAAATATGCTCCTCATAAGTGAGTAGTATGAACTTTTGCACCCTGGCTTCTTCCTTTGCAGCTGCGAAGGTCATGTGAAATTGTTGGATCGTATGAGATTATGCTGATTTACTCGGGGAAAATAGGATAAGAGCTTCCCGTGATTTCCACAAAAAGAGTTCCAGTGGCTGTTGAGGTTGAGGTTGAGTCCCACCCTATTCCGGGAGGGACTCAGGGCGGTGAACAACTCAAGGGGGAAAGGGAACACAAAGTACAATACAAGTAATTAAAACAACCAAGAATCACACAGCCACACAAGTCGAGGGGGGAAGGGAACTCATCATCCCCAGGCTGTTGAATTGCTTGGTTTTTTATACTTATATGTTGCCTTCATTTGGGAGATGGAAAGATCCGAGTTAGCAAAGTAAACTGAATTCGGCAGAAAAGAGGGCAGTTAAGATCAAAAAATCCCTCATCGGTGTAAGTCATTGAATGGAAAGCTATAATTTGAATATGTAATTATATTGTAGAAAAGCTGCTTTGCCACTTCCGCCTCTTTTAAAGCATTTTACACCTCACTGTGTTGCATCAAATAGTCACTAGATCAGTGTTTCCCAAACTTTTGACACATGTGTACCCCTTCTATAATTTCCGTAACGCTGAGTACCCCTCATAAGAAACGCTGAGTACCCCCCATAACAACATAAAAAAATGTAGTTAATGATTTTCACGCTTTCACCCAGAACTTTCTGTAGATCAGCGGGCATCTTACGTGTTGCCGAAGCCTCTCTGTGTATGCAACAATGTGTGGATATGACATTTGGAGCAACATTTTGAATTCTTGCAACGAGTCCTTTATTAGTTCCAACCGTACTTTTTGCTCCATCTGTGCTTATTCCAACACATCTATTCCAATCAGTTTTGTTCTCTTGCATAAATGTATTCATAACATTAAAGATATCTTCTCCTGTTGTGATATTCCCACGTGATCCCCCACCAAACTCCGGTGCAACGCGTACCCCCACCAAACTCTTCCCGTACCCCTGGGGGTACGCGTACCACACTTTGGGAAACACTGCACTAGACCAGTGTTTCTCAACCTTGGCAACTTGAAGATGTCCGGACTTCAACTCCCAGAATTCCCCAGCCAGCATTCGCTTTTCCCAGCCGCCCGGAAGCTTCTGCGCATGCACCGAAGTAGTAACCCTATAGGTGTAGGCTAAAGACATTTTTTCAGGTTTTTTCTTTGCAATTTTTGTCACAGATATCACAAAAGTTGAAGAGTTAGTGCAGTGTTTCTCAACCTTGGCAACTTGAAGATGTCCGGACTTCAACTCCCAGAATTCCCCAGCCAGCATTCGCTGGCTGGGGAATTCTGGGAGTTGAAGTCCGGACATCTTCAAGTTGCCAAGGTTGAGAAACACTGCACTAGATATTTATAAATAGTACAAGGAGTGGTTTTTTCGGTAATCGCTGTTACAATGAGGTACTGTACGTAGATACTTTTCCTCTCATTCCGTCTGCTTTACAACCAGCTTTCCGAACACAATAAACAATATATGTCAGTCTTTACAACAGCTTCCTCATTGTAGGAAAGAGTCCTCCTTGCTCTTTCCCACTTTCCTGCTAGTCTGTGTCCGTACCCAGTACATCATGATACAATTTTCAGTTCCTGATTGACTGGATGGAGCCAGAGGGTTGAAAGCACACCCATTTTGTGTAGTAAATTTTCACAGAGTCCAACAGTAGGAATTTATTGGAGTATTTCACCGAAGCCAATTCGTAGCTTATTCAAGAAATCAAGAGTTCTGTACTAGCAGATCCACTACTTTATCTAATCCTGTTCTAGCAGATAAAGTAGTGTAAACCTGTTCTTCGTTCACCAATTTTGTTGTATCTAAGTACAATGGCAATAAAGATTATACTTACTTACTTACCTCGGGCCATAGGACATAAAAACATAAATTCACAACTGGCCATAAATATTTATTACACAAACGCATATATAGACATACAAAAAAACATTTTGGGAGTTTGCACTGGGAGTTAGTGGAAGTTTTTACAAAGGTCCACCAACTCTTCTAGAGCCAAGAAGCTCATTTGTAATACCCCAAAGAAGAAGTCCAAGTTAATTCCCACTGTGCTCCTTTCTGTTGCCAAAACAGCAATTGAAGAATCTCTCTCTCTCTCACTTGAGAGACCGCCTACTGCCGATCACCTCCACACGACCCATTAGATCTCATCGTTTAGGCCTCCTCCGAGTTCCATCCGCTGGCCAATACCGACTGGCCACCACGCGGAGGAGAGCCTTCTCGGTGGTAGCCCCGACCCAATGGAACGATCTCCCCGTGGAGATTCGTACCCTCACCACCCTCCAGACCTTCCGCACAGCCCTTAGAATCTGGCTATCCCGTCAGGCCTGGGGCTAAAGATGGTGACCCGCCCGAATGGTATGAATGTTGCGTTTTAATTATGTACTGTCTATATGTAAAAGTCTGTTTCCCCCCTTCCTTTTGATTGTGAGCCGCTCTGAGTCCCCCCAGGGAAAAGGGCGGCATACAAATAAACAATCTAATCTAATCTAATCTAATATCTCCCTCCTTTCTTGCTATTGGAAACTGCTGGAATGACCTTTCCTTAGCTTTATTAAAAGTGTACTTAAGTTGTCTTCTTACTTTCCTGATCATTTGTTTTTCAGATTCTTCTGCCACAGTGGTGTGGAAAAACCCTCATTTCTGCTGGCCTTTTGTGTTTGAGCAAAGGACACGGAGTTGATGGCTCTGTTCTTCGCTTGAAACAAAAAAGAAAAAGCATATTTAATATCTGGGGATTTTTTTTGGGTGGGAAAATGGCCTGCATACCACCCAAGTGTTGTCGTCCAACATCTCTGTGACTCTCTAAACCTGATTCTTTTTTCCTCCAACACAACTGCATTTACGCTAGCTGCCTGGAGATTGGTTAAAGTGTATGTATGTAAGAGCCGAGGTGGCACAGTGGTTAGGAGTGCAGCACTGCAGGCCATTTCAGCTGACTGTTATCTGCAGTTCAGCGGTTCAAATCTCACCGGCTCGAAAGGCAGGAAGTAGGGGGTGCAGCATCTGCAGACATCAGGAAGGGCAGGGGGGAAAGAGGCTATATGGCACATGGCTGATGGGGAGAAGAGACTCAAGTTCTTCCTAAGAGAGGAAAAGGACATGATGGCAAGCTTACCAGTTTGGGCAACTGCTGGTAAAAATGGCACTCAGTTGCTTGTGCTGCAGTGACCAGGCAGATGCTACAAACACAACATGGAATTGGCAAGTCCTGGACTTTTCAAAGAAGAGGGAAAGCCTGGTAGCTTGTTTGTACTCAAGGTGGGCAGACAAGGTGAGCCACTTCTTGGGAGGTGACTTTGCCAACTTCTATGCCACTAGAGGCCATTTCGTCTTGGCAGGAGGAAAAGGCAGTTGTTGGGGTATTTCTGGATGAGGAGAGGTTCAGATTCCCCAGCAGTTACCCAGACTGGTAACTTTGACATCATGTCCTTTTCCTATCTTAAGAAGAACTTGAGTCTTCTGCTCATCTTACATCTCAGCTACCTGACTTGGAAGCTTGAGCTTCTAGAATGTGGTGAAAAAAGCCTCTCACAATTGGAGAGCATCCTCCTCCTTCTTCTTCTTCTTCTTCTTCTTCTTCTTCTTCTTCTTCTTCTTTTTCTTCTTCTTCTTCTTCTTCTTCTTCTTCTTCTCCTCCTGCTCCTGCTCCTGCTCCTGCTCCTCCTCCTCCTCCTCCTCCTCCTCCTTCTTCTTCTTCGATTGATGGTTTTGTTAATCTTGGTTCATGGGCATCATCCAAATGTATTTTGGTGGAGAGGAGCATCATCACAACACTACAACACTTAAACATTCCTCTTGTAATAGATATATTTTGTTGCTCCCTGGGATTATCATCCTACACTGTACCCATTATATTTGGTAAAGTGTGACTTTTGACTTGGTATACTATTATTATTATTCACGAAGTAATGATTATATAAAGGAAGCAGAATAATTTTGTTGCTCTGTCTGATTCAGGAACATCTAATTTTCACTCATACATTTTTCTGCTTACTACAGAGGAATGTCTGTCATAGTGAATGGAAAATTACTTTGAATTATTAACCCCTAAATGGTTATGTCTTACTGTGAATATGCTATTTTCTTGTATCGGGATGATGTTGGGATTGGTTTTGTTTGAAGAAAAAAACAGAGTAAGGATCAATTTCTAAATGATGTTTATCTCTTCTGCGTTGTTGCCATTGAATGAGATCTGGGAAGGTTTGGACTCTGTGGAACTGAGCCTAGAATAAATGGAGATAATGCCCGCAGATAATTTAAAATTCAGAATTATAGTTTGGGGTTTACTATTAATTGAGATTGTGTTGATTCAGAATAAATATATTCTTTGCCAATGAAGAGGTTGCACTCTTCATAATATTTCCTGTGGAGTGAGAAAAGGTTGAGAGTAGGGATCATACAGAACCGAAGAGAAAAGTGGATGCTTCACTATTACCTTCTTATCTCACAGGACTGTGGCAGCTGAAGTGAGGAAACACATGTGTCGAGAATATGGCAACTCACCACAGCTCTCCAAGAAACGTGGTGGCACCCTGCAGTCGGTGAGTTGTCTGGCACTATATTATGGTGGGCAATGCCAGTAAACACATCTGGTTATTAAAGTAGTAAACAAACAAACTCCAGAACAGCAGATAACTTAGTTGTTTTTTGGCAGAAAGTAAGGATAGGAGTGTTCAGTATTGCTGATTAACAGACAAAAGTAGCTGCCTCTTGAATGTTGGCTAAATTTCTTTGTCCTTTGTAAGGACAAAGCCGAGGTGGTGCAGTGGGTAGGGTGCAGTACTGCAGGCCACTTCAGCTGACTGCTATCTGCAGTTCGGCGGTTCTAATCTCACCGGCTCAAGGTTGACTCAGCCTTCCATCCTTCCGAGGTGGGTGAAATGAGGACCCAGACTGTGGGGGCAATATGCTGACTCTGTAAACCGCTTAGAGAGGGCTGAAAGCCCTATAAAGCGGTATATAAGTCTAACTGCTATTGCTATTGCTAAATGTGCTAAGAACAGGTGCTGAACACTGCTGATGTTGTGTTTGGGTATTTTTATGGTATCCATTTCCCTTCTTTCAAATTATTGCTACTCTCCTTTGGATTCTTTGAAAATATTCCCGTATCCCTGAGAATTTGTTAGAATAAAATTTGATCTCTTGGTTAGCATGTAGCTCAACCATAGAGGGCATTTGGTAGCCAGATTCCGTGGCAGAAATTTCCCAAAAGCCTTTTATGTTTCTGCTTTTGCTATTTATCATGAGAACAAATGCTTTATTTAGGCACTTTCCAAGTGACCTGTGCAAACGTTTTTGTCTCTCAGGGGAATGATGAATCCAGCAGTTGCTTCTTTTTTCTGTTCTGGTAATATTAACCGATCCACAGCACAGTAATTATCTGAATTCTGTTGTAGATTCATTTATTAAGGGGAAAATAATTGCATATTGTATCAGACTTCAGCATAAGTGTTTGGGGCTGGGGGTGTGCAATTGTTAACAGCAGTTGGGCCCTTATGGTCCTTCTCATGGTGTTTTTCTAGACTTCATTGAAGCTCCATGAAGCCTCAAGGGTGGGGAGGATTGCTAGTTGTTAAGTGAATCACACTGTAGTTGTTAATTTGGTAACACTAACCTTCACTACAAGAAAGGTCGTAAAATGGGGAAAAATCATTTAACAACAATCTCACTTAGCAGCAGAAGTGTTGGGCTCAATTGTCATAAGTCAAAAGACTATACTTGGAGCAGATGATGAAGAGCACCACTTTTAATTGACTTCATATTTACAAGTTATTAGAGAGCTCTTGGTAGATCTTCAGTCTTCACCTCAGTCACATCAACCCACACTACAAGACAAATATTTTTATTTGTGTCATAATATTTTATATTATTTCTCCCACTAATTTGTATTATTTCATAGCTTGTGTGTTTAGAAGTTAGGAATGAGTGCTGCTGTAAGGGCTTCTCTCCTAACTTAAGAAAGTGAAGACTCTTGAAACAGAGTATTTCAAAAGGAACCTTTTATTAAGTAGAAAGGAAACCATTGAATTCAAAGCAACGTCTGAATCCCCTTAAGCAGTGCAAGGAGAATTAAAGCAGTAGAGACCCCTCCCATTAGTTAGAATGCAGAGTTTAGCCAATACACAGATGTTTCCTATATCAACTGCCCTGAGAGCTGAATAAACATACATTCCCATGGCTAGCTTCCTTTAGACATTAAAGTGAAGCGTCCCACATGGCCATCATAAACATTCCCCAAAAGGTGAGGGGATCTCAAGGCACTTCGGTACCAGGAAACCAGTTGTAAAATATCAGTCGTCACAGGCACTGCTAATAAATTGACTCCAAGGCCCCCCTCCTCCCAACTGAATGGCAGTACCACTTTTAGGGATCTGACAGCTGCTATTTTTTATGTTCTTTAATATCTTCTTCATAACCTGCTTGGATCTACTCCTAACGGAAGACGACTGATGAACATTGGATCTCTATGCCATGTCAGACATTATAATTGCCAGGCATTTTTCATCCCTCCGTCTTCCGGCTTTGTGCTCATAAGCCCATCCATAACTTCTATAAACTTCTATAAAACTATCAGTTATTAGACCTGAATAATAGAATGCTTTACACTAATATGGAATTGAAGAATGATTTCTGAATGTGGTATGTGGTGCAGTACATGCAATATGTGACTGACATGTGAAAATAAACAGAATACTTAGCAAATGATTCAGCCTTGTGTAAGAAACAAGACAAGGATGAGTGATGTATTTTGCTTATGTATTTATATTCATAAAAGTCCTTCGGGATTGGGCGGCCTATAAATTCAATCAATCAATCAATCAATCAATCAATAATAAAAAATTTTAAACCCATAAAAATGTTTGTAGTGCCTTTAGCGGTGTGCGATTAGACATGGACATGTGTATGATTTTGTGTGCAGATGATTTTGTGTTGCTAAAAATGATTTAAAAATGATTTTTAGCAAATACTAGATAACTTGTACAGTGTATCGAGGAGTATGCATTTGAATGTGAAATACCAAGGTCACTGTGTTTGAAGGAGAAAAGAAAGGAAATAATTGCAGGATATATACATATATGGTCAAAAATGAGAACTAAATGCTAATTTTACACACCTTTCTTCAGTAACTATTACCTTTAACTATAATAATGTATTAAATCTAATAGACTTTGACCTTCTATTGAGAAAATCATAGTTGGGTAGAGTTGATCAGTTAGTTTTGTTTGAAAAAGAGAGTAGTTGTTTAAGGGACAAAAGCCAGTATATGAATCAGTGTCTGGCTATAGAGGAAGTAAGTCATTATTTTTGCTCAATCACTGAGATTCTTGGCCCAATTGTGGTCGTAAGCGGAGAACTATGGCATTCAAAAGTTCTAAATTTGAGCAAAACGATCAAGGACTCATCTCATCCTAATCACATCAAGTATGGCATAGGAGTGGTTCAGGACTTGTAGGTAATTTAAATGAATCTGCTGCATCTTGTGTTCCTTTTTGCCCGTAATTTTCTCTTTCTTTTCTTGTTCCCTCTGCCCTTCAGTTACCTCTGACAGAAGTGGTAGAACCAGTTGACTTTGAGAAATACCTTAGCACCCACTTGCCAGATGCTGAGCCAGGCCCACTTAGTGACCTGATTGAGTTTCCTGCAGATGACCTGGAAGTGTCCCATGAGCCCCGGGACTGTCGGACCTTAGAACCTGGTGTCCCTGAGGATGGGTAAGTGTTATAGCAGTAGACTTATATACCGCTTCATAGGCCTTTCAGCCCTCTCTAAGCGGTTTACAGAGAGTCAGCATATTGCCCCCAACAATCCGGGTCCTCATTTTACCCACCTTGGAAGGATGGAAGGCTGAGTCAACCCTGAGCCGGTGAGATTTGAACCGCTGACCTGCTGATCTAGCAGTAGCCTGCAGTGCTGCATTTAACCACTGCGCCACCTTGGCTCCTATGATGGATAGTTACTGAGATAGTTCTATCATATAGTTCCTCACTCCTTTTACCCCATAAGAGACAAGGCTACAAGCATTATGTCAGCGTTCCAAATATCATGCAGAATTAAATCAGAGTCCAAGGCAGAGCTATCCTTAAAGTTCCAATTTAATAAGACAGACGTGTTGGCACATCTGTGGAAAATCCCAATTCTGAAAAACTTCCTGGGATTCCACCCAGTTGAAAGTTCATGATCTTATCCCCACACCCATAAATCCATCACATGGTCCAATCTTCTTCGGCCATGCTGGCATCTCCACCCAGCTGGTTCCGGTCAGGTGCAGAGGTGCGGAGACAAAAGATGACCTTGGGCTTCTAGAAAAGAATGACAACAACACATCCCACAATTCTACTCCTTTCTATTCCCCCCTCCCAATTACTACACTAATGAAACAGCATAGTGAAATAATAGAAAGTGTGGCAGGCCAAAGATCCTAAAAAGAATATAACTGCAGGCCTGACACATTACCAGTGCAAAGAATTTGACAGCATGCTTGCATTTTCTGAATTAAAACTTTTTAATTTTGTGCATTCGCTGGCTGGGGAATTCTGGGACTTGAAGTCCAGACATCTTCAAGTTGCCAAGGTTGAGAAACACTGTGCTAGAATGTGCGGAAATGGATAAATTAACGATGGAACTAAAGGATAGAGAGGAAACAGAGTATTATAAGACATGGAATAGGTGGTATAATTGGCTAGAAAAGAGATGCAAAACTAATGCATAATGAATACATAGAAAGTATAACAAAAGGAAGTGGTCTATACTTAGAGAGTAACAGAGGTGTAAATGTTGTATATATTATATATAAATGAGTGTTGTGATTCAGCAGCAGTCTTCTGTGAGTCTTTTCGGGATGCAAGATTACCAATGCAGCTGGGGCTCGTTAGTGGGTGATGAAAGGACGGATGGTGCCACGTCCTGATTGCAGGAGTCAATGTTCCTTCGTTCGTTCAACATTCATTGATCATCAATCGTGGTTTATTTGAGAGCACTTGGAGAAGTGATTTGCTTTCTGTAACCCTGATTCAAGGAGGCACTTGGAGAAGTGCATTGCTTTGTAAGAGTTTTTGTTTTGTATTCTGTTATCTTCTTGAAAGAGACTTTATTTCTGTTTATTTTTGGGCTCGCAGCCAGTCTGAGCCGAGAACTGATAAAGAGAGTTCCTTTTAAGTTTGTTTACCTGTCGTCTGTTAACAAGTGGAGAAGGGGGGACAGAACAAATGAGTAACTATGAAATAGATATATGTATAAAACAATACACCTTAGAATGGAAAATTAGAAATCATAAAATAAAAGCTGTAAAAGTGTAATTGTGATTTTAATGTTTAAAAAATGTTGAATAAAATTTATTTTAAAAAAAGAAAGAAAATGTTAAACAGCCCAGGCTGGCCTCCCTGACACCAGGCCTCCTCATTGCTTCTCAGCAATTTCATTTCCACCTCCTGCATTCTTCCCCTCCCAAATACTCAGTGCTCCCCCCCCCCCACTGTTTCCATGGTAGCTGGCAGCAAGCTTGAATGAAGATGCAGGCTGACATTAAGCCAGCTTGTTGTTTTTACAAAGTATTTTTTCACATATTTTTTCTTTAGGAAACAAGATGCCAGGGTAAGAGATGCTGTCCAAGTCTACACAGAAGATTGGGTCATCGTCAAGAGGAAGTAAGTTTAGTAACATTTGTTTATCATTTACGATGGGTCATCAACCTTTTGGACCTCAGGGACCACTAAAATCATAATTTTAAATCCCATAGATCATTAATATGATCTGCCTAATGACTGGCTGGGTGGGTGTGGCTAGGTGGTCATGTGACTGAGTGGGCATGTTCCCTTTAATCTACTAATAGATTATTTCCCTTCCTCCTCCTCTTTAACCATTTTCTCTTGGTCTCTCAGAGATTCCACTTCTTATTAATTTTCTTTTATCACATTCTCTTAGCTTCTTCTTTTTCTTCTCTTTCTTTTTATAATTATTGTATCTTTTCTTCTGAATCCTTTTTTTCACTTTTAATTTTATTGTTCAAATAGTTTTCCCCAGGGTTTTTCCTAGTCTCTTCCAACTATTTCCCTCTTTGCTGTTTGATTGATTATTGGGGGGGGGGATATCCCCCCTGTCTACCCTTTTTGTGCCACTGTAAATCCCAGTGAAATAATCTGTTTTTTTACTTTCAGTTCCTTTTTCTTCAATATTATTTTCTTGTTCTTCATATTTGCTCTCTTTTACCCCCTTCTCTCCTGTTCCCTGATCTGTGTGCTCCAGCCGAATTTCTGATTTTTTATTGCCTTTTAAAGTTTCACGTGTATTTTTTAGCATCTCAAATAATTCATCATACATCCAAGGCTCCACCGATGAAGTGACGAGGCGATTAGTTGGGCCACGTGGCGAAGGAAACATATATAGGATGGGAGAAGGTGGGCGGGATGGCAGCCAGAAGGGGTGACTGAGCCCCCAGAAGGGGTGACCGAGTGGTCGGAAGGGGTGAGTGGCAGCTGGGCGGGCGTGGGTGGGGCCAACAAGGGGTGATTTTAACAGTTCAGTGAACCGATTCAAATCATCCCTACCGGTTTGTCCGATCCGGTCCAATGTGGTCGAATTTCACCCCTGATTTAATGCCTTTAAATCTTTTCTGCATGCATGCTATCCATAGTTTTCCAACAGGAGTAACATCATTGCTTTTTCTGTCTTTGTTTAGGTACCAGAAATTGAGTACCATGTATAATGCTATTGCTGCTGAGAGGCAAAGAGAAAGGCAGAAAGGATTATCTAGGCAAGTCTTTGAATTAGATGAAGTAGTTGAAGAGAGGAGCAATCAAGGGGATACGGTAAGTCAAGTGAGAATGTAAAGCAACTCATTTGGTAACCTTCCATTTTTTTTTAATGCAATGTGGGTGAGAGGATGGTGTCCCTCTGCCATAGCAATAGCAATAGCAATTAGACTTATATACTGCTTCATAGGGCTTTCAGCCCTCTCTAAGCAGTTTACAGAGTCAGCATATTGCCCTCAACAACAATCCGGGTCCTCATTTCACCCACCTCGGAAGGATGGAAGGCTGAGTCAACCTTGAGCCGGTGAGATTTGAACCGCTGAACTGCAGATAGCAGTCAGCTGAAGTGGCCTGCAGTACTGCACCCTAACTACTGCCATAAGAACATAGAGGATAAGATTCAAAGTAGAATCTTTAGCAAGTGTGTATCTTGATTCACAGAAAAATTCCACTGTGCCCTCTTGGATTTATATACAGTCTCTATACAGTAGTCCTTGATTTAAGAACACAATTGACTCCGAAATTTCTATTGCTAAGCAAGAGTTGAGTTTTGCTCCATTTTACAACCTTTCTTCCCATATTTGTTAAGTGAATCTCTGCAGTTGTTAAATTAGTAACACGGTTGTTAAGTGATTTCTCCGTTGACTTCGCTCGTCAGAAGGTTGGAAAAAGTGATCACATGACAATCGGGACACTGCAATAAATACATGCCAGTTGCCAAGTGCCTGGATTTTGACCATGTGATTATGCGGATGTTGCACTGATCCTAAGTGTGAAAAATGGTCATAAGTAACTTTTTCATTATCATTGCAACTTTGGTCCCTGAACAAATGGTTGTAGGTCATGGATTACCTGTACTATCATTTCTCTGAATGTCATTGCCAGCTTTCTTAACCTTCAAGGAGTAAATTGGGAAGTTAACCCACACCGGTTGAAAGCAGATACCAAAATACTTTAATCTATTGCTCCCCAGTTCTTTTGAAGAAAGGCCAATCCTTAACACACACCCTTCTTCTAAAGCACAACCAGTCTTCTGCATATTAGTTGGACTTTTGAGTTGAAAAACAACCTCAATACTAGTCTGGTTTATGGAAATCTTCATAAATATAGTTCTTACAATTATAGGTTTAATGTATTTAATGTACATTCAAATTCAAAATATGGAATTTTAATTTAGCCATTGACAGGTAAGATACGGTACGGAAGTAGTTCAATAACAAGAGGCAACAATTGAAAGAGAAGCCGAGGGATGGGATGGCACAACTTGCAATGGCCAACTTGCCATGGGGCAACTCACCTCCAGACAATCCAACAATTGGATTTAATTATTTAAAATAATTTAAAATTTATTTTAATTTTTGTCGTTCACATTTCATTTTGTTCTTCCTTTTGCACCCTTTATTTAATGAATATAGTACCGTTTCTTTGATACTAGTGTAGCTTTTGCCCCATGGTGAATTATCCTCAGGGAAGTGGCCGTGGCAAGTTGTCCCGTGGCAAGTTGGCTGTAGTGAATTGGCTGTAGGGAGTTGGCCATGTCAAGTGACCTTTAAATATCTTAGCACAAGTGCTTCCCCACGATTTGTCACTATCACTTTAATGATCACATTACCATTCATAATGTGTCTTGAATCATGTAGATGCAGTTGCTTTTGAGTGGATGCTACCCTAACCCTCACCTTCTCTTCATTCATAATTTAACTTTCAAGATACAGTGGGATCCAGATAATATATACAGCTATGTTGACTAAATCTTTGCCTTGTTTACTTTTAGCATGTAATATTACGTTCAAAGAAGCTTTTCAAAGCCATATTTTTTCAAACTCACAAGGGTAGCATTTGATATTTGCAAAGTCTAAGGTGCACAATTGGGGGGGGGGGAATTACTAGATTGCATCAAAGGATTGCATCAAATTAACCCCTAAACCTAAACCTAACCCCCCTAAACCTAATCCTAAACCTAACCCTAAACCTAACCCTTAACCTAACCCTAAACCTAACCCTAACCCTAACCCTAAACCTAACCCTAACCCTAACCCTAACCCTAACCCTTAACCTAACCCTAAACGTAAAGCTAACCCTAAACCTAACCCTTACCTTAAGTTGAATCGGCTTGCTTTCAAAGCGCTATTTAAAGCGCCCTTCTTTCTCCGCGCTCGCTGTTGTCGCCCTGTTGATGACATCAGCGACGCGGTTTAATCGGGCGCGGCTTAGTCGA
This sequence comes from Thamnophis elegans, assembly GCF_009769535.1. Classification (NCBI taxonomy): domain Eukaryota; kingdom Metazoa; phylum Chordata; class Lepidosauria; order Squamata; family Natricidae; genus Thamnophis; species Thamnophis elegans. The sequence goes on along the minus strand of NC_045542.1, from coordinate 1,176,432 downwards.
GCGCGGTTTTGACGGGTCACGAGAGAAGAGACCCTGTCTTTTACCTGTCCTCAGTATTGTAGTATGAACTCTTGCCTCACTTCATATATGCTTGTAATCTGCTCTAATATTGGAAGCTATAAGCAATGCTAGCTTGGCTAGGATGTCTGCATGCAAAAAGGCAACACTTGGCATATATTCTGAGCAGCAAACTCTCTGGATTGGTGCTCATTTGCTGCTTTAAATTTGCTGTCAGCAGCAATACCGCTACGCTTTGTTCTCTGTAGGGCTGTCCATAGATATTTCCCCTTGCCTGAACGACAAATGCTGCTCCATCTATCTTTCAGGATGACATCAAGCAGTGCTCTGGTTCCTTGGAAGATGTGCCCCGAGGCAGTTGGACATCCAGTATCTTTGACCTGAAGAATTCCGCAGCTGACTTTTTACTGTGTTCACTCTTGGTGCGCACTGCCATCGAGGAGACTGACCGCCGTAATGAGGAGCTGCGCAAGAAGGACCGGCATCAGGAGATCCTGGCCCTTTGCTCAGCTCCAGATGAAGTGAGTGGAGATACCGAGATTCCCTTTGGCCTTCTAGGGCAGTGTTTCTCAACCTTGGCAACTTGAAGATGTCTGGACTTCAACTCCCAGAATTCCCCAGCCAGCATTCGCTGGCTGGGGAATTCTGGGAGTTGAAGTCCGGACATCTTCAAGTTGCCAAGGTTGAGAAACACTGTTCTAGGGAGCCTGGTAGGATACAGCAGATGGTAGCAACATGAGCCTTACAAATGGATCTGTTTGCACAAAAGGAACAGGCAGCGGTTTATGCAGATTATTTTTCCATGCTGTTGTCTTTGCTGCGTTTTGACAAAAGATTTAAGGGGTTCTACTTCCATTGATTCCAACAACAAAGGGAAGCAACCTTCACTAAGTCTTGGTGGGCAGCACTAGTGGTGGTAACTGGCTTTGGGTGGCCTTACATTTTCTCTTTATGAAACCTTGGATTGATCAATTTTTGCACCCCAAGGTCCTGCTTGCTTATTTTTAGTTGCTTGTTTGTTATTATAACCCCTTCAAGTAACAATTAACTAACCAACCAATCTTCATTCAGTCATAACCAGAAGATAAAACAAAACACTAATTAAGATAAAAAGCATATTGTAAAAACTATAGAGCAGTACTTAGCTACAGTCAACCAAGTGAGATCAGATTGATTAGATAGTAACAATTTAAGAAAGAGTTGAGTTGAGTTGAGTTTATTATATTTCTATGCCGCCCTATTCCCCGGAGGGGACTCAGGGCGGCTCACAACCAAGTCAGTGGGGGGGGGGGGGGTTACAAATAAGGGAAAAAGAACACGAACAAAACAATACCACAATTTTAAAAACAACTCAACAGACACACCATTCGAGCGGGGACAGGAACTCATCAGCCCCAGGCCTGTCGGAACAGCCAGGTTTTGAGGGCTTTGCGGAAGGCCTGGAGGGTGGTGAGGGTCCGAATCTCCACGGGGAGCTCGTTCCAGAGGGCCGGAGCAGCCACAGAGAAGGCCCTCCTCCGGGTAGTCGCCAGTCGGCATTGGCCGGCGGATGGAATTCGGAGGAGGCCTAATCTGTGGGATCTAATCGGTCTATTGGAGGTAATTGGCAGTAGGCGGTCTCTCAAGTACCCAGAAGGGGTGAGAATGACTAGGATGCTTAGTGAAAAATGAAGACAATAATTCCTGATGGGGAAGACAATAAGAAATAACATGATCCATCATTCCAATTATTTCTCCATCACATGGACTGTCTGTATCTCTCTTCAGTAACAACTGTTGGGAGGGCATTAAAACTAGCCAAGAATAAATCCCTTCTAAATTTCAGAATTGTTAGGTAGTTTAGGTATCTGACTGGTGGGAGAAAATCTGCAGAATGCCTCAAGATTAGGCTTCTGGGTACAACTGATGGATTTGGTTGCAGTTCTAAATGGATGACCCATTGTTTGAGGTCGGCTAGCGCACATTCATAGTGCACCAGTATGAGAGTTGCTCAAGTAAAGCTATAAAATGGCAATTTAATATGTAATGCCTGGCACCAAGAACACTGAAAGCTATCAGTCATAGTTAAAGGGGTCAAGCGAACAAGGAGGGTGGGGGAGAGCACTTAAGCCAGTAGGAGAAGCTATAACTCCAAGCAGAAGTTTTAAGTAGGCCACAATGAAGCACCGCATTTCAAAAGCAGTGAGATGCTTGAAAAATAAATCTGATAAACATGGTTTGCCCTCTTTCAAGGGAAATAAATGACCTAAGCAAATAAAGGAGGAGAAATTTTGGAATGTTGTTCAAATAAATGCAAAGGCTAATACAGAATAACAACCTAATCTTTTATGAGCTTTCAAAGTCTCCATCTCTCACAATTGGGTCCATGATATATGTTACTTTGGCTTCCCAGGAAGAGGCCATAGAACGGTGCAGCATCCCAGATATTCCAAAGGAGCAGTTCGGGCAGAGGATCTTAGTCAAATGCTTGTCTCTGAAGTAAGTCACAATTTCTTGGCAACATAGAACTGCCAAATGCCAGGTAGAAAAAAATGATTGAATGTAGAATAAAATGGGTTTTTTTTAAAACACTTGTTTTTGCTTAATGGTGCTGTGCAAGAAAGGGGGCCAGAAGGTGGCATCCAAGGTACAGCTTCACATGTACTGGTTTTGCTGGAGGATGCACATGTGTGCATTTGCTGCCATAGTGTGAAGGAGCTACATTATCACTCAGTGCGGTTAACACAGCAGACTTCTGTGATACATTGCAAACAGGCAGACGGCAGAGTTATCTGAGAAGAGGTTACTTTGGGTTTGGATTCATATTCCTGAGCATTGGACACTGCATGCTCCTGGCAGCCCAGCCTGCCAAACTGATGCGCTGAAATGCAATTTGTACTGCCCAGATACTTAAGATGGAGACAGAAGGAGACTTCCTGGTATGACCAGTCAGAAGACATTTCCCCCTCTAATGGATTTTGATTGAATGTGGGGAAATGCAAGATGTTACCCCACTCCATTACTACTCTTCTCAAGTTTGAACAGTCATTAACTTCTGAATGTTGTGTGGGATTTCCCACAACTTGACTATCTACAGATTTCCATTGTCAGATGACTGCAAAAGCCTCTCTTTGGTAGAAATCCAATTTATCTTAAAACCATCTATACTTGTTTAATAGTAAACTGCATTGAAATCTTGTTGAAGTATTTGATAAGGAAATGGTGGAAGAACGCTTTATGAAAAATTATCGCTAGTTCTGATTCATACTCTGAGGACCTCAGCTGTGAGAGAGGAGAAATGGGATAATTTTTGTTTCTTTGATGCATCATGTTTCTTTGATGCATCAAAGTCCACCATAATAAAGAAACAAAATAGTGTGAAAATGCTTTGTAGGGAGATTTATCTTGGGATTTCTAAGAGGTACCAGTACTTAATATAAGAAAAGTTCATTTATCCAATGGCAGGTGAGCATCTTGTTTCATTTAAATGAGGTATTAAAAGAAACCGGTCATATTTTGCTTATCATGGATAGAGGAGTGTCAATGGGATTGATTGTTCATGATTAATGATTGTTCATGAATTCTTTTGATGTAGAGCTCCAGATTCTTAACCATTGTATTTTCTAGAGCAGAACAAGATACTCAACTTTTTGCAATGTCTTTCCTTTCATAATCCTTTCCATGGATTAGGTTTGAAATAGAAGTTGAACCCATCTTTGGATCACTGGCACTTTACGATGTGAAAGAAAAGAAGAAGGTACTTCTTGTTTCTGATTCCTCTTGGGTAATGAGAAGAAGTGCAAGTTCTGACTGAAAGATAACCCGCCAGTTAAGCACACCAGAATGGCCTTGGCAGTTAGTTGCAGATTTTATATTGTGTTCTTTCTGATATCCTAATTTGATAGATGTGGAGAGCATTAACTGGATTGCTCTGAAGAATCATGCAAGATGGATGGCTAATTAGCACTTTCTTAAGACAACATGATGTAGGTTCATTTCTTCCCCTAAATCTGTAGCTATTTATATTTCCTATCTTCTCATGGAGAAGCAGAAACATCCAGACTTTTGAAAGAGAGAGTTTTTCTCTTTAGTTTCAAGCATCAAGTTCCCTAAGATCCTTTTTTCAATTACGAATTTCAAAGAATGAAGGATGGATCATCTGATCTAAGTAGATGATGCACGGGAAATAGCAGAGAACAGAGAACTTTCCTTCCTTGTAGATTGTATCTTATTTGATCGCCTTTCAAATTCCCAGTGACTTCAGACACAATAAGAAACTTAGTGGGCTCCATGTCCTGCTAATTTTATCATCCATGTTTCTTTCTTTCTTCAACTGCTCTCCAGCCCTACTGGGCTTCCCATTAAAATAGTTTTGATTTTTTTTTTATTCAATGTGATGTATTATTTCTTGTTGTAATAATTTTTCTGAAATCACTAAATAATGTATAGGTCCCTGACCTGCTAATCAAACGTAGTCTCAAAAAACCCATTTGAGATTTCCATAGTCCTACAAAATGTGAGATCACCAATATAATTGTGGTAGAATTTTCACTTCTGGTTTTCCCACGTTGAAGGGCAAAATATGTGCCTTAAGTCTTACTGAGTTTTGGGCATCCTTAGCATCCTTTAATTTCCTCATCAAATTGATCATTGTTCATGGCTTGAGAAAGGTTGAGTGAGAAAATGGGCACCTGAAGTATCTGCAATGGTTAAAATAAGAAAGACAAATGCAAACATTTCATCTGGCTGAATGCCACTGGCTATTCCTGTTGCTCTAGGCAGGGCACAGGAAACAAACGTAACTCCAAGGCCAAACCCATTATTTCTTCCTATGCTAAAACATCCTCTGAATATTAAGCAGATCTAGCAGAAAACAAAGGGAATTGCTTGTGTTCCCCTGTTGTTATATTAAGAGTAGACCCAAGTATCTACTAAGACAGTGGTTCCCAAACTTGGCAACTTTAAGACTTGTGGACTTCAACTCCCAGAATTCTCCAGCCAGCTCTGCTGGCTGGAGAATTCTGGGAGTTGAGGTCCACAAGTCTTAAAGTTGCCAAGTTTGGGAACCACTGTACTAAGAATAAGCCAGATTTCAATATTGTGTTCACCAGAGTTGCAGTTAAAAGTTTCTCTTATCTGGATACTGAGATATTGACTTTTGTATTGTTCTGATTGCTGTGAAGGTCATGAGATTTTGATAGCATTTTTTGACTGCTGCCCTTCTCTCTATTTTGTAGATCTCTGAAAATTTTTATTTTGATCTCAATTCGGAACATATGAAATCCCTTCTCCGAACTCACAGCACTCATCCTGCCATCTCCACACTAGCTCGCTCAGCTGTGTTCTCTCTTACACATCCTTCTCCAGAAATATTCCTGGTGATCAAGGTGAGATCTTTGTTGTTTTTTTAATAGCCATTCCAACAAATGCTGGAGAGAAAAGATGACTATATATACCCTTATTTTACATGAATGCAAAATAGGATCAATGTTTCTGCAACTGTGAAGAAAGCATGTATTTTGGAGTCTCTGAAACTAATGGATCTCAATAAAGTTTGATTCTCTGAAACTGATGGATCTCAATAAAGTCAACAGGATGCAGCTTTAGTTTCCTCCAATTATTTGTATGGAGAGGAGAGACTCTTTTTATCTGCTCAGAAAATAGAAAGTCAAATAGATTAGCTAGCCATACAATGTACTTTCCTAGGAAACATCTCCCCTGTTCTTCTAATTATTCCCTAAGAGCAGCAGCAGACAAAAAAAAAACCTTTTTTTGTTAAGTAGAAAGTAAAAGATGCACGCACCTCCTCTGATATGCCATGCTCCCTGTCTTTAAAATGTAAGGAAAAGAGATGCATTTTCTTAAATCAGTTTGATTTTGACTTTCCAGTTCTCAAAAACATTTGGCATTGAGATGTTAATTCACACTTTTCATTCCAGATTTATTCCCCTAGTATTGAAAAAAGCCATTTCTGAATGTAGGACTAGTTTCAGTTTTGGTTTTCAACGTCATTAAAAGTTGACTTTCTTGTCTTGTAATGAATAACACTTGATATCAGGCCGGCAATAATATTCCTGTTAGGATCTTTGGCCTGCCACACTTTCTCTTATTTCATTATGCTGTTTCATTAGTGTAGTAGTTGGGAGGGGGGAATAGACAGCAGTAGGATTGTGGAATGTATTGTTGTCATTCTTTTCTAGAAGACCAAGGTCATCCTTTGTCTCCGCACTTTTACACCTGACCGGAAGCAGCTGGGTGTAGATGCCAGCATGGAAGAAGAAGATTGGACCATGTGATGGATTGTGGTTGTGGGGAGAAGATCATGAACTTTTAACTGGGTGGGATTCTGATGTAATTTCCAGAATTGGGATTTCCATAGCAATGTGCTAAGATGTCTGATTTATTAAATTGGAACTTCAAGGATCGTTTTGCCTTGGACTCTGATTTAATTCTACATGGAATGCTAACACTTGAGATGGTGATCAAAATATCTTGATTTTATTCTTAGGAACTTTAGGATGTCTGTTAAGATTATTTCTTCAGGATGTCTGTTAGATTTTGTAATATGTTTTCTCTTCCATTATAGTTGGAGAAAGTGCTACAGCAAGGGGACATCGGTGAATGCTGTGAACCTTACATGGTTATGAAGGAAAGCGATGCTTTGAAGGTAAATGAAATCCAGCACAAATAAACTGACTGCTATGTTTGTAATTCTAATAGAAGAGAACATAGGTAGTTCAGGGTTGAACTATGGATAAGGTGACCAGATTTTCAGATTGGTAAAGAGGGACACAATTGACCGGGGGGGGGGGGGGGGGGGCTTGATTAAAAATTTTTTATGGAGCAACAAAAATTTTCATGCAGCGCTAAAATAGTATTGTAATATATTTTTTTATTTCAACATAACTACAATTTACAATATAATACGTTTATTTACACTTATATTTATTAAATATATTTACAAAAATTATGTACAGTATTATTTTATTCTTTGGCATATTTCTCACTTGAGTGAATTTTTTTTAGTAGATTGCTGTCGTTGTTTAAAAGGTCATGAAATTTTTCACAAGAATTCGTTAAATTATATTTCACACATAAAACGGCTTTCAAAATCTCAACACTTAATTGTGATTTTTCTGATGTCCACACTTTATTTACCGTAGAAAAAAACGTGTTCAGTCGCAGCAGACTATTTAAAAAAAGATTCTATCCAAAATACAAAATACCAGCTGCAGTTATTCACTTAAGAACTGTGGCAAGAAAGGTGGTATAATGGGCTTATAAGCGAGCTGCAACGTGGCAAAAATGGGGGAGCAAGTGAGTGAGCGAGAAGGGGCCAAAATTAAAAATGAAAAATCAGGACATTTTGATAATGATAGCGGGACCCGGGACAAATTGTAGAAAATCGTGACTGTCCCGTGAAAATCGGGACGTCTGGTCACCTTAACTATGGAATTCTTGGTTCTCTGAGTTTGGGGGTTTATTGCAGACATTTCATTCCAGGCTTGGTAACATTATTAGTGTGAGTGTGAGGTTTACTGCATGTAATAGTAGCTTGCTCTGCCAGGGTTTTGATTTGGGGGGGGGGGTGTATTTTGAAAATGGATCATTTGTTATGTAGGATCTGTTAATTTAGCTCAGTGGTTCCCAAACTTGGCAACTTTAAGACTTGTGGACTTCAACTTCCAGAATTCTCCAGCCAGCAGAGCAGAGTTGGCTGGAGAATTCTGGAAGTTGAAGTCCACAAGTCTTAAAGTTGCCAAGTTTGGGAACCACTGATTTAGCTTAATTGCATCTGAATCACTCCCCCTACCTCCAGTCATTTTCACTGGGATAACAATAGTTTGCCATTCAGAATGATTATTTAGGCAGTTTTTCCTAACACAGAATTTCCTGCCGTTTTGCCTTCTGAAGCCCAGCTACACCTACAGAGCACCAGTTTGGTTAAAACTGCGATAAGGATCAAACAGTTAGAATTGAAACCCAGTGACGGTGTTTTCCGCTTGTGCTTTCAGAACAAGGAGAAGTTGGAGAAGCTGCGAGTGGCAGGAGAGCAATTTTGCACCCGGTTGGGGCGATACCGCATGCCATTTGCCTGGACTGCCATCCACCTCATGAACATAATTAGCACTACTGGGATCCTTGAGAGGGATGCTTCAGACTCTGAAAACGGTTAGTCATTTGAAGCTGGGTTCAGCGTAGAAGAATTATCTGCATTCGCATCATAATTTCTTATTGAGTTCTGTTCTATTTGTTTTGGTATTTAGGTCTTGGCCCCAAGATAGGATAGGAGCGGGCATTTATTCAGATCAAGCATTTATTTTAAAAAGCTTCTTCATTTTGTTAAGTTGTCTAGAACAATAATAAAGCAGTCTTTAAAAAATAAGTCTAATAATTTGAACTTTCTATAGGCATTTATAGTTATTGACTTACCTCCTTGCAGCAAACAGCTTGTTCCAATTTAGCCTGATTAGCACAAGAAAAAAAAATCTGCCTATACTTCCCACCAATTTGCCTTCTTGCAGCAAATAGTCGGTTTCACTTTCAGTTTCAGCACCGGGCTCCCAATGATCAGCTGTTTCAGGCTGCAAGGATTGCCATAGCCTATTGCTGCCTCAAGCCCCAATTTCCCCATTTGATGTAAGGAGGTAAATTGCTGGGAGGCAGAGGGCAAAGGGTGGGGGCTGTTGGGTGGGTGGGGCTACATTCCGTGTATAGGACGCACCCAAATTTTCACCCTCTTTTGCAGGGGGGAAGGTCCATCTTTGAAAAATATGGTATTCCCTTTCTTTCTGTGCTGGAGATAAGGAATTCGAATATTATAATAGTAACATATCTAACTGTTGGGTTATTTCTTGCTTATGACCTCTGAGGATATATGCGTGACTTTCCTATTGAACACTCTCTCCTTTTGCAGAGCGCAAAGGTACCTGGAATGAGCGCAAGAGGAAAGCCTATGGACGGCTGAGTGTTGGGGAGGAGATGTGCAGCTTTAGCAACTTCCGTCCAGCCACCCTCACAATCACCAATTTTTTCAAACAGGTTAGAATGTTTTTTGTATTAGCCTCACCCAGAGCATCATGTAGGTTTAACGTTTCTGCGAGAATGCAGATAGAGAATCAGGGGGGCTGTTTGTATGGCACTATTTGTTTCCTCACTTGATGCATCTGTGAAGTGAGTGAAGCACGGACTTCCAGAATCTCTTCTGGAAAAAAGGATAACTAGTCTGCCATGAAAGAGGGAGAAATCACTTTTTTGTAGCTTCCAAAATGAAAATATGTCAGTGGGGTGGACACAACATTCTTGCTTAACGGAATGGGGCCAAGGTCTTAAAGGAAGGTGGCTGGGAGAAGCAAAGCCTTTAAGATGCCCTTGTCTCCATATCTCTTGGCATGCTGGATTTGTCTGTTTTTAAAAAATTCTGTTTAATCAACATTAAAAATATTACAGTTAACATCTCTTTAAAAAGTTTAATCAATTTGCAATGCTAGATTTTAATTAACTAGCAGTATAACTATATGAGTTATATTATTATTTTACAGATGTCTACATACTTTAGAAAAAAATCTAATGTACTACAGGTAGTCCTTGACTTATGCCCATGATTGAGACCACAGAACAACACACACAATAGAAATTTTCTGTTGTTAAGTGAACATTTGTTAAGTGAGTTTTGCCCCATTTTATGACCTAATTATGACATAATTATCTTCCTTAATTGTTGAGCATTTCCCTGTCAACCAAATTCCTAAATATTTCACTTTTTTTACCATTTGCATTCCCATGTTTCCCTCTAATTCTTGCTCCTGTTTTTTTGGTGAAATTCTTCATGATGATCTTCGTTTTGTTCTTATTAATTTTACATCCCGCTATCTTACCATATTCCTCTATTTTTTGAATTAATTTAGTTCCTGATTTTACTGGACCCTCTAATATGAATACCATATCGTCCGCAAATGCCTGTGTTTTATATTCCTCTTTTTTTAATTTTTAATCCCTTTATTTCTTGCTTGTTTCTAATTTCTGTTAATAGAACTTCCAGTGTTAGTATAAATAATGAAAGTAATAATGGACAACCCTGTCTCACTCCTTTCCATATTTTAAATTCTTCTGTAGTGTCGCTATTTATTATTGTTTTTGCTGTCTGGGCCGAATAAATTGATTCTATCATTTTTATAAATTTTTCTCCAAATCACATCATTTTTAACTGTGTGATAATGAAATGCCAATTCAAGTTATCAAAGGCCTTTTGGGCATCTAAAAAGACCAGTGCAACTTGTTTTCCCGGATTCTCTTCATAATATTCTAGTGTGTTTATAATTATCTTCATATTATTTTTTAATTGGCATTTTGGTAAGAAGTTGTTTTGGTCTGTGTGAATGATTTCATTTAATATTTTTTAAAATTCACTCTGCCATTATTGATGTAAAGATTTTATTTACAAATACAGACAAGGTATAAGAAAGACAGAGAAAGGGATGGATTTTATAAGGAGCCGCAAGAGCTGAATAAAATTTTACAGAGAACCGAAGAAAAATTGATTAAAAAAAATATATCACTTCTTATTAAAATTCAAAATGGAAGAAGAAACTGTGAAAGAAACGATGATAAGATGGGCGATAAATTTTGGGTATAGTATAGAATTGGTGGAATGGGAAGAAAATTGGGAAATAAACTACAAATTAACGATGGCAACGGCTTATAGAGAGAACATGTACAAGATGTTCTACAGATGGGACCTTCCACAGCGAGAAATGCGGAAATGTTCCCAGAGTGTTCACCTATCTACTGGAAATGCAACAAACAACATGGAACATATACTACCATATGTGGTGGACATGCACAGCTGCGAAAAAGTATTGGAAAAAAAATAAAAGATTGGCTAAAGAAGATTACTACACATCAAATTGCACTAAAACCTGAATTATTTTTGTTAGGGATTATAAAGGAAATTATGAAAAAAATATTAGAAACTTAATTCTACACATAATTACGGGAGCGAAAATTACATTCGCTCAGAACTGGAAAAATAATTATACACCAACAGAAGAAAATGTAATTAAAAAAATATTGGAATGTGCAGAGATGGATAGGCTCACGAAAGAACTAAAAGAGAAAGAAGAATCTGAATGCTACTCCGTATGGGATTTATTGTACGATTGGCTAGAGGAAGGGAGGGGGGGAAGCAGGAAAGCAAAAAAGGAAGGAAGAAGGATCAACAAATCAATAGATAACTACCAAACCGGAAAATGACTAAAGGATAGAAATATGAGATAGACTATACCAAATAAATATTATACAAAACAACTTAAATATAGTAAAAATTGTTATATATAGAATATAGAGAATATTATATATAGAATGGAAAAAATGTATGAAATCATGTAAATGCACAAATATATAAAGTTATAGTTATAAAAGATTTACTTGTATGGATAAAAGAATCACAACAGATATTTTAAAAAATGTAACGTGTTGCAAAGATGTGAAGTTTGTACAAACAAAATAAAATGTTTTTTAAAAAGAGGGAAAAATGGCTCTGCGTGCCACCTGTGGCATCACGGTTTTAGGGACCGAGTGCCCCAAACTGCAACTCAAACCCTATTTATTTATCACGAAGTGCCAACATGGCAATTTAACCTGAATAATGAGATTTTGTGAGGAATTCCAGTCACTCTTTCACAACTTGACTTCTCCCTGGTAACACTGCATTTCTTTAACAGCACAACTCAGGAATGATGGGAGTATAGTGCAGTAGCTCTGGAGGACCATCACATCTCCCTTCCTTCCTTCCTTCCTTCCTTCCTTCCTTCCCTTCCCTTCCCTTCCCTTCCCTTCCCTTCCCTAACACTAACACTAACACTAACACTAACACTAACACTTCACGAATTTGCGTGTCATCCTTGCACAAGGGCCTTGCTAATCTTCTCTGTATACTTCTTTCCTCCTCCTCTGATTTCACCCTTCCTTCCTTCCTTCCTTCCTTCCTTCCTTTCTTCCTCTCTCCTCTGATTTCACCTTCCTTCCTTTAATCCTGCATATTATGGTTCGTTATTGTTAGTATTTATTAAATAATGCTATGTAGCTTAGAAGCTCTCAGCAAAAATAACAGCAGCTGTTGTTTGTGGCTGAAGCTACCCGGGGTATTATTTACACACACACACACACACACACACACACACACTTTTATTCCACTTTCCCTGGATCCTTGGGAAAGAAATGGCATCCTTTCCCCATCCCCGTCTTTTATAAACTATAACACACAGACACACACCCAATGGAGCCAGCCACCGCTGCCTGGCTTCCTCGAAGGCATAGCGCATCTCAAAGGGGGCAGTTCACATCTGGAGTGCTGAACAGTGTCTTGCTGCGAGAGCAGGGCCAGGTCTCTCCACCGTCCGACTCACCAATGGGGGCGCTTCTATTGGGTCAGCCCCCCCCCCCCCGAGCTTTTGTGCTCAGAGTTTGGCTGGGAGAGGGGAGCGCTTTGCCACGCTGCCCCCTTCTTCCTCTTGGCCTTGCCATCAAGGGAGGAGGAAGGCCAGGATTGGGGAATGCCCCCCCACCCCAAATATCCGCCCCCACAGTTCTCTCCCAGCTGTCTTTGCTGGCAGCAACAGCAAGGTGGAATGCTGTTGCCACACAAAGGCAAGATCAGGGGTGCTCCACCCATTGCTACCACCGCAAGAGGGTGACAGCTCTTCCATCCCTCTGCCATGACAGGGAGGCACCGCAGAGAGGTGCAAGAGCCACATGGGTCGCATTGTGGCTTCATGTGGTAATGGGCTTCAGGAGGAGGACGGGACGCTGCCTCCCCCATTGTGAAAAAGTTCATTCAATCAATTCCAACTTCTCGAGATCTTTACTTTTACGAGAAGTTGGAATTGATTGAGTGAAATGTGATGGGAGAAATGCGATTGGAGCTGGGCTGGGGTGATGGCGTGCATGCGTGCACACCAAGAGGGCTCTATGTGCCAGATCTGGCACATACGCCATAGGTTCGCCATCACAGCATTAGGCTGTTTTCAGTACAAACCAGATTTGAAGGATGAGAGTCTTGGCATGTTGTCTGTCTTGATTTTTGAATACTGAAACTCTGCATAGACATTTGTGGATGTAATAGAGGACACTCATAAGAGGCTTTATTCACTACACTGGTGAATGCCACCTTCTTCATCTTCTGTCTCTCTTCATTGTCACCTTCTTTGTCAGGAAGGCGATCGTCTCAGTGATGAGGACTTGTATAAATTCCTAGCAGATATGAGGCGCCCATCTTCTGTCCTGAGAAGACTCCGTCCAGTTACAGGTAAAGTTCAAAGTTCAAAGTTTAATAAATTTATATGCTGCCCAATCCCGAAGGACTCCGGGCGGCTTACATAAAATAATTCTAAAAAAAAAATACTAAAAAATTTAAAATAGAGAGAAAACAAATTAAAAAGACACATCATGCACTCAACCTTAGTGGGGCTGGACCTCGTTCATGAGGTCAACAGCTCCAGGCCTGCCGGAACAGCCAGGTCTTAGTAGACTTTCGGAAGGCCGAGAGAGTGGGGAGGGTCCGGATCCCTGCGGGGAGTTCGTTCCATAGGGCCGGGGCAGCTACAGAGAAGGCCCTCCCCCGAGGAGCCGCCAGACGACATTGTCTAGTCGACGGCACCTGGAGAAGGCCCATCCTGTGTGATCTTATTGGACGCTGGGAGGTGTGTGGCAGAAGACGGTCTCATAGATATCCAGGTCTTAGGCCATGTAGGGCCTATACCAGATTAAAACTCACTGTCTCTCGCTTTCTAGCCTGGTGCCAATTTGGTGACTAGACCAAATTACTTCTCTTTCCAAATTGACTATGCAGGCACCCATCCACAAAACATCGGCTGAAGCTATCGGCCATGCAGAGTCACTGCGTTTATTTGTTAGTTTGTTTGTTTGTTCAATTCATTCATTCATTTTCTATGTCCACCCATCTCAGGCAATGATTTTTGTCATCTAAATCCCACTACTCTATGGATGGCGCTCAGAATTCCCTTGACTCTTCACTCATAGATCTCCCTGCTCAATGCCAAGATATAATATGCTTTGTTTTGTTATAGTGTGGAAATACTATTACAAAACAAAGCCTATTATACCTTACATTGTACATGAAGATCTCTATGTTGACGAGGGGTGTTAGATTTTAATGTAATATGATTCCACATGTATACTGTCTTCTCTTTTTTTTTTTTCTCTTTAAAACTAGGATATGTTAAGTATATTGATAGCATAAATACCATTAATATAGATTGGTGTTTGCTCAGAAGCGGAAATACACCAATGAGAGGAAGAGTGGGAAACAGAAGGTAGAAGAGAGATGGAAGAGAGGGATAGGAGAGAGGGTAAGGGGGGAAGATGAGGAGGATAAGGTGGAGTGGAATGTAGGAGAAGGAGAAAGGAAGGGGAAGTAGAGCAGGAAAGGATGATGGAGGGAAGGAAGGAGGTAGGAGAGAGGTAGAAGAAAGAGGTGTATGGAGAGCAGAAGAGCTAATCATGGGTTTTTATCTTTCTGGGCGTTGACGACAAGAGGAACTGATGTAATTACTACTTAACACAATAGGATATTGGCTATGTAATAGTATACATGTGATTGTATGTCATGAAAATGGAAAATAAAAAAGTATATTAAAAAAAAATCTGTGTGTGTAGGGTCAATTCTATATCTGCTGTTGACTTCCAGGGGTCTGGCTCTTGCTCCAGCACCTTCTAGTGCTCGTCCTTCAGCTTCAGAATGGCTTCACATGGGATAAAGATGGATTCCAGTATCCCCCCATCGTCCAGCTGTCCATGGTCACTCCTGGTGCTTGATGCATGGATAGACATGTTGCTCTGTATGTACAGTAAATCATTCCTATATTCCTCTTGTTTTTGCATCACAGCTCAATTCAAGATTGATATTTCACCAGTGCCAGAAAATCCTCATTATTGCCTCTCACCTGAACTGTTGCATGTCCAGCCTTACCCTGATTTGCGTGTCCGGCCCACCAAGGAGATCCTTGGATTCCCAGTTGGAGAAGTCTACATCCCTCATACGGCATATCGGTGAGCACACATCTTGTGAAATTGCAAGGATAGTTCCCTGAGAGGAAAGAAGCTCTCTTTGGGGTGTTTTCTTACTTTCTTACTTGAAACTTTCAAGAAAAGGCTTTCCTCCTTTCTCCTTTTTCCATTTTGTGTGTTAAAATATAATCCTTATTTAAAAGTCTGCAGGAGAACCTAATAGTACTTATACACCACTTCATAGTGCTCCACAACCCCCTCTAAGCAGTTTACAAGTCACCACATTGTCCCCGACAATCTGGCTCCTCATTTTACTGACCTTGGAAGGATGGAAGGCTGACTTTGAGCCAGTGAGACTCGAACTGCCGAATTTCTGGCAGTTGCCAGAAATAGCCTGCAATACTGCATTTAACCACTGTGCCGCCATGGCTCGTATGATGATGTCTCTGCCATCAACCAGCATAATGAAATCCACAGGGATAAATATGCTGATTGTCTATCTGGATTACTTTCTTCTGCTGATCTCTTACTCGTTCACCTCTATGGCTACAGGGATAGTCATACTTAACTGCAATGTACATTTGTTCAGGGTTCAAATCACCCCATTCAGTCCTCTGTGGTTCTTCATCTGAAAAGGGGCATATGAAGTTGCATTGGGCAGGTATAACTGTCCAGCCTTTATAGAATAGGGAGGATAGGTCTTGTTAAATATAACCTCATGTTTGTTATAATAGTCCAGTGGTTCCCAAACTTGGCAACTTTAAGACTTGTGGACTTCAACTCCCAGAATTCTCCAGCCAGCAGAGCTGGCTGGAGAATTCTGGGAGTTGAAGTCCACAAGTCTTAAAGTTGCCAAGTTTGGGAACCACTGTAAAATAGTCAATAGGAGATGAATATCTCCTTTGTCAGTGATCTGAGACTTTACTTTCACAATCTGTTGTTCCATATGGCAGCCAGTTACCTCTGCCAGGGTCATTGGTCACATCACTTGATAGGTGTAATAGTATCCTCCCGAAGGAATATCTTTTCCTCCTGTCTCGCCTGTTTCTTGAATCCAGAGCAGCTTTTTCCCCCTGTCCAGCCATCTGCTGCTTGGCTGCTTCCAGTAAGAACCAGATGGTGAAATTCTGTTGTTGCCCGTGGGCCTTCAGGGAGAGAAGAGATTGGTTCTCACAGAAGTGTTTCTCTGTCTCTGCTGTTGGACTGTAGCACTTGAGACCCCAAACACTGAAGAACTTTCACTTCTTTCACTGCATGTCCTCTACTTACTTTCCATAGACTGACGTCCCTCAGTCCTTTCCCCCATCCATTCTTCTAAGGCAAGCCTTCTTAGGAAAGAGCTTTGTTCATGTGGACCCAGATTGTTGGGGGCAATTTGCTGACTCTCTGTAAACCGCTTAGAGAGGGCTGGAAGCCCTATGAAGCGGTATATAAGTCTACTGCTATTGCTATTGCTATGTGGATGCTTTCTAATATGCCTGGCAAGGTCTTACGGTGTCACTGATTAAATTGCAATTGCAAACTGGGTCTCTAGAAAAGGAAAAGCATGCCAGAAAGCTCTTGTATCTAGAGCAGATACCCTGTTTATTCTCTCCATCAGCTTTGCTAGTGAAATAAGTGGGTTCACTGAAGAAGAGCTGTGAGAATTGGGGAGAATTGGGGTGGAATTGCTACAGCTGACCAGTATATCCCTATAATGCTCTTGGTACTGAAGAAATGCCAGCTAATAACTGAGACAACTTTAATCCTTGCCCTAAAACCTCTGCTGCACAGACTGTTAAATCAGGCATCACCTTAAAAGAGATCTGGGTAAGCTGAAAAGAAGCTTATAAGATTGAAGCAGCTGTGATTGTCATTGCTGAAACTTAGCTGTATGTTGCTTGGCGCAGTGGTTAAATGCAGCACTGCAGGCCACTTCAGCGGACTGCAGTTCTGCAGTTCGGCTGTTCAAATCTCACCGGCTCAGGGTTGACTCAGCCTTCCATCCTTCCGAGGTGGGTGAAATGAGGACCCAGATTGTTGTTGGGGGCAATATGCTGACTCTGTAAACCGCTTAGAGAGGGCTGAAAGCCCTATGAAGCGGTATAGAAGTCGAACTGCTATTGCTATTGCTATCTATCATCTATCTATCTATCTATCTATCTATCTATCTATCTATCTATCTATCTATCTATCTATCTATCTCTATATCTCTATCCGTCTGTCTGTCTGTCTGTCTGTCTGTCTGTCTGTCTGTCTGTCTGTCTGTCTGTCTGTCTGTCTGTCTGTCTATCTATCTATCTATCTATCTATCTATCTATCTATCTATCTATCCATATCTCTTAACTATCTATCTATCTATCTTATCAGTGGTTAGGGTGCAGCACTGCAGGCCACTTCAGCTGACTGTTATCTGCAGTTCAGCGGTTCAAATCTCACCGGCTCAAGGTTGACTCAGCCTTCCATCCTTCCGAGGTGGGTGAAATGAGGACCCGGATTGTTGTTGGAGGCGATATGCTGACTCTGTAAACCGCTTAGAGAGGGCTGAAAGCCCTATGAAGCGGCATATAAGTCTAACTGCTATTGCTATTGCTATTGCTAACTTATTCTAAAGTGTATGGATCCTTATTCTCAAAACAGCATCTCCTAATTATGAAAGGCACATATAACCAGGTTTAGAAGAATCCAGATATTTACAGAAGTATAAAGAATGACGGGTGCAGAAGAAGCCACAAAAATATCAAGAAGAACTGACTATGTGTTATTGTGAGCACATAAAAGATTGAGAGGAGAAATGAAAAAACTTGGGAAGCAAAGAATAATGGGATAATTCTGAAAAACAGCAAAGCTAGCAGCGGAACAGGGGCATTCAATGCGAAAACATTCTGATTTGGAAGAAAACGTTTTCTGCTTCTACGGCTTCAAGAATATACATTCCTCCTTTCTCCTCTTGTGACAAACATTTTTCTTCTCTTTTTCCCCCCCCCAGGAATCTACTCTACGTTTATCCACAGAGCCTGAATTTCAGCAGCCGCCAAGGCTCGGTGCGAAACATTGCAGTGAAACTGCAGTTTATGGCTGGAGAGGATCCTAGCCAAGCCCTTCCCGTGAGTGAGACCCTCCCTCAGCTGCTTTCTCCTGCCTCTTTTCATCCACCACTGGATTGTGGAGCAGAAGGGCGCCCCAGAAGAGATTGCCCCAAATATTCTCTCTTGAATCAGTTTTCACCTTTGATCTCTCCCCATTTAGGGTGGGTGAGGGGCTTCATTTATGACAAGACCCACAACCTATATTCCTATAATTTCTATTTCCATTTTAAAAAGTGTAGGGATTTTGAGTTTAGAAAAGAAACTCAAAAGTCCTAAGTTTTCCCATATGACAATTGTACTATATCTGAAGCAGATTTAATATTCAAACCATGGGCTGGGTTTTTATACTAAAGGTTGTCTGCTGCTTGCCAGCCAATTTAATAGCCAGTCAGGGTTTATCACTACAGCAGTGGTTCCCAAACTTGGCAACTTTAAGACTTGTGGACTTCAACTCCCAGAATTCTCCAGCCAGCAGAGCAGAGCTGGCTGGAGAATTCTGGGAGTTGAAGTCCACAAGTCTTAAAGTTGCCAAGTTTGGGAACCACTGCACTACAGGATGACCTGCCAAAAAGTTTGATAATCTCAGAAGAAATCGTGCTGGGTAACCAATTTAAGGGAGAATGACCTGTTCGCTGCCAGCAGGAATTTGCTTCAGATGCATTCAATTCAGTTTTCCTTAAGAAATGATCCTGCAAAATAGCAACTTGTTCATGGTTTCAATCATGTTACAGAGCCTGAATCTGCAGCCAGGGTTTATGAAAGTTCTTAAGGGAGAGTGTCTGAAAGGCCATGTCTGTGTTTCTTAGTAGAGCTGGGAAAGTATTGGGTTTTGTTGCCTTGATTGTAAATGAGAATGTTATAATAGCAATTGAAAATACTTGAATAGCAGTAGGTTATCCTCATGGTATTTCTGGCCTTGAATAATCCGTTCCCAGAAGTGCCAGAATGGAAAGTATTGAAATATAGCAATAACAATAGCGCTTAGACTTATATACTGCTTCATAATACTTTATAGCTCCAACAATCTGGGTCCTCATTTGACCGACCTCGGTAGGATGGAAGGCTGAGTTGATCTTGGGCCGGTGAGAATTGAACTGCTGGCAGTTAGCAGCAGTTCGAGTCTCACCGGCTCAAGGTCAACTCAGCCTTCCAAGGTGGGTCAAATGAGGACCCAGATTGTTGGAAGGCAATATGTTGACTCTGTAAATTGGTATATGTGGTATTTGTGAGCAAATAGTGAAAATCATGTGGCCTTTCTAAGTGCTTGTTTATCTCTCATGCTCCCTCCCTTGGCCAGATGAGTTTCATGCTCTGTGCTCCTTACTGATACTGTTTTTGTTTCTCCTTATGCTCCAGGTTATCTTTGGGAAATCAAGTTGCAGTGAGTTTGCCAAAGAGGCTTACACAGCTGTTGTGTATCATAACAAGTGAGTAGTAAGAATTGAAGCAGGGGTGGGTTTAAATTTTTTTTACTACTGGTTCTGTGGGTGTGGGTAGGTGGAGGAGGGATGTGGCTGAGTGGGCGTGGCCAACTTGACATCACTCACGCACACTCAGTCACATGACCCACCACCACCAAGCCACACCTACCTAAACTGTGACGAAAATTTGTGGGACTCCGACGGAGGGAGGGGGGAAGAGATGGGAAAAACTCCCAAAAATAGACTGCCAGAGGATTTAGGGTGTGGAAAAGCCACACGTTTCCTAGAGGGAATCAATTTGAAGCATTCAACTTTGCAGCCTGGAGGCCACAACTGTGTTTATAAATCCGGCGGGCGAGTGTGGGGGGGGGGGGGGGAGAGAGCAATGGGAAGAAAAGGGTTTGAGATAGGAAAAAATGCAGGCGGAGGTGTTGAACTGTGCAAGCAGGGAGGGAAGAACGGAGGAAAGCTCACCCAGGGCCCTTCATCCGCTCCGGTGCCTGGAGAAAGCAGTGATGCCGGCCTGGGCCCCTCTCTGGCTAGCAAGTCCCCGGCCCAACTCTCCTGCCCGAAAGATTGTGGTCACCCGGGAGGACTCGTTTACTCGCTTACATCCAGCCAAGCTGCGGCCGAGGGGTGGAGAGTCCGGCGGTGCTTGGGGCACTTCTTTGCCGCTGTCCGGGATGCCAGACACCTCATCCCCTGCCCCACCTGCCACCCCCAAATTGTGCCCCACCACGAGACGTGCATCTTACCAGAATCTGGCAGCTCCGTTGCATCTCTTGGCCTGTCTTTGCAGGGAAAACCTTACATGGCTGGTCTCGGGAATTGAGGTGGGGGCGCAAGGGAAAGGGGATCTCACCTGTCCCCCCGCCGCCCCCAAATTTTCCTGAACATCTTACTTGAGTCTGGCAGCTCCACCGCTTCTCTCTCGCGGCTGCTTTATGCAGGGAAGCATCTTGCGCAGTAAAGAAAGACTTCTCACGAATGCGAGCAGTTAGCAATCTTTACCGTGTAAGGTTAAGAGGGCTCTTAGGAGGAAAGGCCGTGTCGCTGCTTCCCGCCAGCAAAGAAGTGGAGCGAGAGGCGCTGGAGCTGCCAACGGGTGGGTGGGCAGCAGCCCCTCACATGGGGAGTGGGCCAAGCCCGGCCATGCCATCACAGAGCCCGTGGTGCTTTCCCTTCAACCTGGGTGGTGCTGCTTCGTCTTGGGGAAGACCAGGTCGCTGCAATTCTAGTGCAGCGCCAGTTGCTTTCATTTTGCGGTGGAAGAACGAAAGCGAACAGCAGTTCCGCGGTGGTCCTCTGGGAGGGTAGCCAACCAGGGAGGGAGGGCAGAGACAGCAGTGGCGGCGACCCCTTCCAAGCGCAGCGCACAGAGGTGGTGGGCAAGGCGGCCCCGGCTCGCTTGTTGCCTGTCCACCTGCACCATGTCCCACTCCGGCTGGCCGCGTGAGTACAAATGCGGTGACCTGGTCTTTGCCAAGATGAAGTGCCACCACCCAGGCTGAAGGGAAAGTGGCATCCAGCCCACCTGCCCGCCAGCAGCTTCCGCGCCTCTCACTCTGCTTCTTTGCTGGCGGGAAGCAGCACCCTGGCCGAGTCTCCTTTCTCCAGAACCCCGAGCCCAAACCGTCGTGGAGCCGGCACAGGAGACACGTGCCGGTTCCACGTGTGGGTGGAAGGCAGCCTTTTCTGCAGCATCCCCCTACCCTCTTTGGATCGCCCTGCAGCCGGGGGGGGGTGTCCTCTGCCTTTGCAGAAACGGGGCAGGCGCATGTGCAGCAGCTTTGTGATGTCTGCTTGCCGTCCCAGAGCACCACGGTCCCTCTCAGCACCAGCACAGCATTTCTACCAAGGGCCGCCGGGCCGGGCTGGATGCCAACCTTGGAAGGCAAGCAGGCGTGGGGGACCGCGGGGAAGGCCATGTGGAAGGCAGGGAAGGATGCCAGGGCTGCGGGGAAGGGAGACATCTGTCGGAACCTTCACAGACGGTTTGTGAAGCTTTGCAGACTGTCAATGGTCATAATTTACAGCTGTATAAATAAAAGAGGGTTTTGGGGGGTCTAGGATTGTGATTTATGTGTTCTCTGCAAGCCTAGGTCAGAACAGAAGGAGCCGAGGTGGCGCAGTGGTTAAATGCAGCACTGCAGGCTACTTCAGCTGACTGCAGTTCTGCAGTTCGGCTGTTCAAATCTCACCGGCTCAGGGTTGACTCAGCCTTCCATCCTTCCGAGGTGGGTGAAATGAGGACCCGGATTGTTGTTGGGGGCGATATGCTGACTCTGTAAACCGCTTAGAGAGGGCTGAAAGCCCTATGAAGCGGTATATAAGTCTAACTGCTATTGCTTTTGCTAACAGGTGGCTCTAAATAGCTTACAGATACTTGTTTGGTTAGTCTATACTGAACTATGCAAACTTTGCCAGAAAAACGGTATTTGATTTCCTGTGTAGATCTTTACCGCAAATATGTAAACGCGAAATTTTGTGTTGAATGGCAACTTCCCACCATCCCTCTCCACAGGTCACCTGAGTTCTATGAAGAGTTCAAGCTGAAGATCCCAGCCAACTTGACAGACAATCATCACTTGCTTTTCACCTTTTATCACATTAGCTGTCAACAGAAGCAGAACACACCTCTGGAGACTCCTGTTGGTTACACCGTGAGTTTGAAAAGAAATGCAGAGTTATGTGGGTACAAGGTGGGGAACTGTGATTCATTGTAAAGGGCCCCCAGTTTAAATTTCCACTATCCTCCATTGCAAAGAAACTCAGATAAAGGGACAGGGAGAATCCCCTGCTTTAAGACTATCCATAAATTCGTGCAGGAATCAAGAGTATGATCTGTCATTATATATACAGTATTTATATTTGACCAGTTTTCCTGGAATGCCCTTTACAGACACTCCTCAACTTACAACCATTTGTTCAGTGGCCATTCAAAGTTACAACAGCATTGGAAAAAAATGACTTACGGCCATTTTTCACACTTAGACCATCACAGCATGATCAAAATTCAGATGCTCATATTTATGACACGTGGAATACCCTGGGATCACATGATCACCTTTTGTGATCTTCTGACAAAGTCAACGGGAAACCAGATTCAGTTAGTAACAGCCATGTTATTAAGTTAACGATCGAAGTAATTCCCTTAATAACTGTGGCAAGGAAGGTTGTAATATGGGGCAAATAAGGATGCCCTTCCAAATGTTGCTCAGTGGAATTTACTGTTGTCAATACCAATAGTAAATTGCCTTAAATATGGAAAGTGGGATGGTTGGAGAAGAAGAATCCTTTTGTAATCCTTTTGTAATAAGATCACACAGGATGGGCCTTCTCGGGGTGCCTTCAGCGGAACAATGCCGGCTGGCGGTGCCTAGGAGTAGGGCCTTCTCTGTTGCCGCTCCGGCCCTATGGAATGAGCTGCCCCCGGAGATCCGGACCCTACCCACTCTCATGGCCTTTCGCAAAGCCATTAAAACCTAGCTTTTCCGGCAGGCCTGGGGCTGTTGACCCCTTGATGGGGGTCCAGCCCCCTCCTGATTGGGTGTCTGTTGTGTTCCTTTTTTTAAACTTTGTTGTGTCCCATTGTTTTTAATAATTCTTTTTAATTCTTTTTTTCATTTCTGTAAGCCGCCCGGAGTCCTCCGGGATTGGGCGGCATAGAAATTCAATAAATGAAATGAAATTGTTCTATGTTCTGTGTGTGATTGTCGGTCTTTTTCTTAACAAAACTGATCTGTGGGACAGAAAGAGGAGAGGGTTGGGTTGCAGAGGGAAAGTGGCCGGGGAATATGCCAACCAGCAAGGACTTAACTCTGTCCGTCTTCTCTTCCTAGTGGATTCCTCTCATGCAACACGGACGGCTGAGAACGGGGCAGTTTTGCCTGCCGGTGTCACTCGACAAGCCTCCCCCCAGCTACTCCGTGCTCACCCCTGATGTAAGTAAGCAGCGGCTTCGTTTTCCTAGAGAGCCTTTCCTTACCTAGGCGGCCTTGTGAAAGATGCCTCCTTTCCCACTTCCTAGCCCCACTGCCCCCCCCCCTCTCAGGTGGCGCAGTGGTTAGGGTACAGGCCACTTCAGCTGACTGCAGTTCTGCAGTTCGGCGGTTCTAATCTCACCGGCTCAAAGGTTGACTCAGCCTTCCATCCTTCCAAGGTGGGTAATTTTTGCAAAGACTGACTTTCAGTTCAATCTACTAATGCAGTGTTTCTCAACCGCTTAGAGAGGGCTGAAAGCCCTATGAAGCGGTATATAAGTCTAACTGCTATTGCTATCTATCTATCTATCTATCTATCTATCTATCTATCTATCTATCTATCTATCTATCTATCTATCTATCTTATCTATCTATCTAACTATCTATCTATCTCTATATCTCTGTCTGTCTGTCCATCCATTCATCCATATCTCTTATCTATCTATCTATCTATCTATCTATCTATCTATCTATCTATCTATCTATCTATCTATCTATCTATCTATCTATCATCTATCTATCTAGAGCCGGGGTGGCGCAGTGGTTAGGGTGCAGTACTGTAGGCCACTTCAGCTGACTGTTATCTGCAGTTCAGCGGTTCTAATCTCACCGGCTCAAGGTTGACTCAGCCTTCCATCCTTCCGAGGTGGGTGAAATGAGGACCCGGATTGTTGTTGGGGGCAATATGCTGACTCTGTAAACCGCTTAGAGAGGGCTGAAAGCCCTATGAAGTGGTATATAAGTCTAACTGCTATTGCTATCTATCTATCTATCTATCTATCTATCTATCTATCTATCTATCTATCTATCTATCTATCTATCTTATCTATCTATCTAACTATCTATCTATCTCTATATCTCTGTCTGTCTGTCCATCCATTCATCCATATCTCTTATCTATCTATCTATCTATCTATCTATCTATCTATCTATCTATCTATCTATCATCTATCTATCTATCTATCTATCTATCTATCAGCTATCTATCTATCTAGAGCCGGGGTGGCGCAGTGGTTAGGGTGCAGGACTGCAGGCCACTTCAGCTGACTGTTATCTGCAGTTCAGCGGTTCTAATCTCACCGGCTCAAGGTTGACTCAGCCTTCCATCCTTCCGAGGTGGGTAAAATGAGGACCCGGATTGTTGTTGGGGGCGATATGCTGACTCTGTAAACCGCTTAGAGAGGGCTGAAAGCCCTATGAAGCGATATATAAGTCTAACTGCTATTGCTATTGCTAATTTGTGCCAGGATTTTTTTTTCATTTTTTTCAGAATTGTAGCCTATTTCACAATGACTACTAGACTTTCCATGCATTTGTTTATCAATCTTTTCCTGGGTTGCTTCTCTGTAGGTGCCGCTACCTGGCATGAAGTGGGTGGATAATCACAAAGCGGTCTTCAGTGTGGAAGTTCTGGCTGTCTCCTCTGTCCACACCCAGGTGAGAAGATAAATCAGTGGTTGATCTTCCACGTTGCCCCAGGAAAACAAAGAACAAACCAACACTTAGTTGCGTAGTCAAGTTGTTTTTCAACTCGGAGTTTGCGTTAGTTTTTTGCATTGTTTTTGCCCCCTCCAAATCTAAAACAGAAATCTCAGTCCACATATAAATTAATTTTCTTTTTACAAAATACATGCCAAACATGTTTCCAAATTCATAATGTATTTCTTTTTTGGCAGCCTATTAGGCAAAATTGTAAGGACCTGCCCCAGCTGGTCCCTCGGGAAAGTAAGACTATCGAATCCATGAAGTTGAATCAAAAGAGCTTTTACTGAGAGAAAGTGATTGCAGGAAAGCAAGGAGGCATTTGAAAAGTCCCGCGCAAAGCAAGCCCCTTGACCAATAGGATGCTGCCAGGTTGTTTTGAGAACACTGAATGTACCAGGCAAATAACAGTTTACCCTCAGGGCAGGACGGCCTTGGAACCAGGCTGGGACCAGCTGGGAAGGGAGTGTGCTCTGTCTCCAAAAACAACCCCCCTCCCTAATTCCCAAACAGTTATGCTGGCATTTTCACAAGCAAAAGCATGTGAAAATGCCAGCAAGCCTCCTCCCCACCCCTCCCAACAGAATGGCAGGACACAATGGTGGACCTGACATGCCACCCCTCCTGAACAGAAACGTTAGTCCTGGAGAGTATAATAAAACAAACAGGGAGAGAAGAAACGTAAAACAAGAGAAACGTCATTTGGGTTTTTCAGGATATTTATTATGGAAGCGTTTGATGAGTTTCGGGCTCTAATGTGCCGATGGTCAACCCATTCATTCTGAGCTCTTTGGAAGTCTTTCCAGGCCAGTAAGTACTGAAGGGTCCCCTTATGCTTATGGGAATCTAGAATTTCCAGGATTTCAAAGTGCGGCTCCCCTTCTATAATTAAAGGCTCCAGGATTGGTGGAAGTTTAGATCTAAGGGGAAAAGTAACCTCTGTAATTATGTATGTATGTATGTATGTTTAAGGTTTAAGGTTTTAATGGATTTGTATGCCGTCCAATCCCAAAGGACTCCGGGCGGCTCACATCAAAAACAATTTAAAAATTAAAAAAGTTAAAAATACAAGACAAGCAAATTAAAAAGGACACAACATGCACTTGATCTTAGTGGGGCTGACGCTCAATCAAAGATTAGCAGCCCCAGGCCTGCCGGAACAGCCAGGTCTTAACAGACTTTCGGAAGGCCGAGAGAGTGGGGAGGGTCTGGATCTCTGGGGGTAGATCGTTCCATAGGGCCGGGGCAGCTACAGAGAAGGCCCTCCCCCGAGGAGCCGCCAGGTAACATTGTGTAGTCAACGGCACCTGGAGAAGGCCCACCCTGTGAGATCTTATTGGGCGCTGGGAGGTATGTGGCAGAAGACAGTCTCGCAGATATCCGGGTCCTAGGCCATGTAGGGCTTTAAAGGTGATAACCAGCACCTTGAAGCATGT
Source organism: Thamnophis elegans (assembly GCF_009769535.1). Classification (NCBI taxonomy): domain Eukaryota; kingdom Metazoa; phylum Chordata; class Lepidosauria; order Squamata; family Natricidae; genus Thamnophis; species Thamnophis elegans. The sequence continues at coordinate 1,150,018 of NC_045542.1, read as the reverse complement.
TCGGAGACCAATAGGGAGCCAGTGCAGCTCGCGGAGGATAGGTGTAATGTGGGTGTATCTAGGTACACCCAATATTGCTTGCGCGGCTGCATTCTGGACCAATTGTAGTCTCTGAACATGTATGTACTCTATGTATGTACTGCATGTATGTATGTATGTTTGTATGTATGCATGTATATGTACATACACACACATATAGATTTATATTTATATTTATATTTATAAATATATTTATAAATATATTTATAAATATATTTATAAATATATTTATAAATTTATATTTATAAATTATATATTTATATTTATATTTATAAATTTTATATTTATATTTATATGTATGTATGCATGTATATGTACACACACACATACACACACATATACATTTATATTGTCTGTGGACAGAGTTGGTTCTGGGTATCATTCATATTAATCCAATTCACAATAATAATATTAGTAATCTATCACATTTCTCAAATTTAAGTAATCCTTATTGTTATTGTACAAGCATACTGTATATGTCCAGAAAATGCCCAACTCCTCATCTTTCTCTTTACCTTCATCTATATCTTTCTTGTTCTATTTAAACATTTCTCTATTATATATGAACAAATTTAACTAAATTTCATTTATATTGATCCAGTTTACACTAACATCATTAATAATCTCTCACATTTATCAAGTTTATATAATCCTCATTATATTATTTCTACATCTCCTCTTTAGTACTCCAATTCTTATCCATTTTTCCATTTTAATCCAATTCACAACAGTGTGAACAAATTTAACTAGATAACTTTCATGTTGATCCAATTCACATTAACATTATTGATTATCTCTATCGCATTAATCAAATTATATAGCCTTGTTACATTGTTAAAATATACAATGAAAGAAAAATACCTAACATCTGTACATTTCTAATCTGTTATTTTTATTCATTCTATAAGCAATTTATGTTTTAATATGTCCCCTATCTAATTTTATTTCTGCCTCTTTAGCTTATAATAGGCTAAAGAGCCTATTATAACCGAGGTGGCGCAGTGGTTAAATGCAGCACTGCAGGCTACTTCAGCTGACTGCTAGTTCTGCAGTTCGGCTGTTCAAATCTCACCGGCTCAAGGTTGACTCAGCCTTCCATCCTTCCGAGGTGGGTGAAATGAGGACCCGGATTGTTGTTGGGGGCAATATGCTGACTCTGTAAACCGCTTAGAGAGGGCTGAAAGCCTTATGAAGCGGTATATAAGTCTTAACTGCTATTGCTATTGCTATTGCTAATTTAATACTTAAAGGAGGAATTTGAAAAGTCTCATGCAAAGCAAGCTCAGCCCCCCCTTGGCCAGTCCACCAGCAGCCAATAGGATGCTGAAAGGTTGTTTTGAGAACCAGTGAAGTGCTAGACAGATAAGCACCCTCAGGGCATGACGGCTTTGAAATCAGCCTGGAACTGGCTGGGAGGGAGTCCACTCTGTCTCTGAAGACAACCCCCCTCCCTAATTCCCAAGCACTTATAGCAAACGCATGCGGAAAAGCCACCAAGCCCCCCACCCCCTCTCTATTTCCACAGAATGGCAGGAGACGATGGTGGACTTGACATCCATTGAGAAAAACAGAATGTTCTTAGTTACCCTTAAGTGGATAAAATAGTCTGTATTAGAGACCAAATTTATGAAACATCTATCTCGCTAAATTTAAGACAATAAAGGTGATTATTACAGCAGGCTTGGCAGTTCCTGAGGTTCTTACAATGAAAAACGACCAACATTTGATAAAGGGAACTAAAAACAGACCGTAATCTTCCTTCATATAGGGTTGGGTATTATCACACACACACACACACAAACGCACACACATAAACGCACGTGTTGCTAGACTATAATCCCTTCATTCCTGGTCATGATAGTTGGAGATTATGGGCATTACAATTCAGCTGTATCTGGAGAACCATAAATTCTTATCCATCCTTAATATTTGGTATGCATTTTTATCTCTTTATCACATCACATTATTGGTATAGATCAGTGTTTCTCAAGCTTGGCAACTTGAAGATGTCCGGACTTCAACTCCCAGAATTCCCCAGCCAGCAAATGCTGGCTGGGGAATTCTGGGAGTTGAAGTCCGGACATCTTCAAGTTGCCAAGGTTGAGAAACACTGGCATAGATAAATGATGCTAAAGCCTAATAGATATTCTACACAGAGCTATTCTTTATTCTGGCAGGATCCATTCTTGGACAAGTTCTTCGCCTTGATACACGTGCTAGAAGAATACACCTTTCCCTTTCGACTGAAAGATGTGATTCTAACAGAGAGCAACATAGAGTCGGAATTGAAATCTAGTGTGGGCAACTTACGAGTGGCTGGCCTGGAACCCTTGGTGGCCTTCAGTCATCAGATTCTCAACAAGCTGATCCAACTCATTGTGTACCCACCTGTCATTGCAGGGCAGATCGGTGAGTGTTGTATCTGAAAGGGTTTTCTTGTTATCTGAAACAAGTAGAATAACCTAAAGCAGTGTTTCTCAACCTTGGCAACTTGAAGATGTCCGGACTTCAACGCCCAGAATTCCCCAGCCAGCATTCGCTGGCTGGGGAATTCTGGGGGTTGAAGTCCGGACATCTTCAAGTTGCCAAGGTTGAGAAACACTGACCTAAAGTCTCAATTTCTTTGAAAAATCCTCACTCTTGCAGAGTTGGATGGAAGGGAACATGTTTGCGATATGGGATACCCTCCACCCGCTAAGAAAATGAACCTTCACCAGGGTATGGGGTCTTCTGCTTGAGTAATGGGTTGGACTGGAAGACCCCCCCAAGATCCTTCCAATTCTCTTATTCTGTTAAGTAAAAGTAATATTCTAGCTTTCACATTTTGGATCTAGATTTCCATATTGAGATGCGTCCTCTCTGGATGCCAACATAACAAAGATTTGAAGTATCAATACACATCTCAGAGGGACAGACTTTTACAGCATCACTGTGGGTCACAGTGGATAGGATTCTACTTGGGACAAGCAGTTAGCTGGTGCTGTCAGTTTTTCTAGCCTGCAGGAAATGCTGTCAATCACTGTTGTATTTCTATAGTCTGGTTAATGCCCTTGTACAGAAAGTGCTTGCTTATTTTCGGCCATAAATTTGTTTTTAGTTATCATACACAATCATTGAATATTACATTGAATATGTGACAGGTCCTATTTGACTAAAAAACATCTTTGTATCTTTTGCTTTTGAGGAGTCCAATCATTTAACTTTTAAGAAATCTTTTAAAGGCAGTCTTTTAATTAGCATATTTTGTATTTGTAGTTATATGTGTGTGTGTATGCAAAAGGAAAAGAAAGAATGGGAAATACACTTCCCCCCCAAATACCCTCCCCCCAAATACCTTTGTTAACTAATTAAAACAGAACACATACGCACACACAGAGTATACATATACATATACATACACATACACATACACACGCACACACGCACACACACACACATATATTCATGCCCCCTTTAGTTTAGTTAGTTTATTCGATGGTGGGAAAACATTGGAAATTAAAAATATACATGTGTTGGCTATTTCCAGGTTTCTAAATAATCCCCAATATTATTACTGAAAATGAAATTCTTGTTAGATTTAAGATCTTCAAACCATTGATGGAGAATAGTATCCTTCCATTCTGACCTTGTTATCATGTCTCTCCCAGTCATGAATATTGTAACAGTGTTAATCTCCTTAGGCCACACCCTTCCTCATTACACAAATATACATCACCTGATCTACTTATATCCGCTAAGCATTCAAGTTTATACAGCTTGGAGGTGGAAAATATGCATACAAAGGATTATAGTGGTCAAAATACTCACTTGCCTAATAATTATGCACATAGTGTACTCCTAGAAATGCTTGGGGGGGAAAAACAAGCCCTATAAAAGTTAAAAGGCAAGCCCAAAGCTGCTGTTGCCATACACCAGTGGCAAATACAATCCTTGGCTGTATAAACAGAGGCATAGAATCAAAATCACGTGAAGTATTAGTATCGCTTTATAAAGCTTTAGTAAGGCCACACCTAGAATATTGCATTCAGTTTTGGTCACAAAAAAGACGTTGTTGAGACTTTGGAAAAAGTGCAGAGAAGAGCAACTAAGATGCTTAAGGCCTGGAGACTAAAAAAATATGAAGAACGGTTGCAGGATTTGAGTTTGGCTAGTCTAGAGAAAAGAAAGACGAGGCATGACAGCAGTATTCTAGTATTTGAGAGATGGCCATAAAGAGGAGGGGGGGGGGTCAACTTATTTCCCAAAGCACCAGAAGGCAGGACAAGAAACAATGGGTGGAAACTAATCAAGCAGAAGAGCAACCTGGAATTGAGAAGAAACTTCCTAACAGTGAGAACAATTAAGTAGTGCAGTGTTCCCAAACTTGGCAACTTTAAGACTTGTGGACTTCAACTCCCAGAATTCTCCAGCCAGCAGCTGGCTGGAGAATTCTGGGAGTTGAAGTCCACAAGTCTTAAAGTTGCCAAGTTTGGAGAATTCTGGGAGTTGAAGTCCACAAGTCTTAAAGTTGTCAAGTTTGGGAACCACTGCCATACACTGATACCACCATGTCATTACCTGCCACCTGCAATCTCTGCCTGCTGAAAAGTTTCCCATCCCAGAATGAAAGAGATGATGCTTTGAAGCAGGTGAAATAGAAAAAGGGCAGGAGAAATTCTTCCTTCGTCTTTGTGTGCCTAAAGTAAAAGAAAAGCCCTAGGCATCCATCCTCTGATAGTTTAATTAAAACACATTCAATGTGGTAGCCTCTTCTGGTTTTTTATTCGGCACCACTTTTTTTCATTAGAAGAGGGGGAAACAGCAAATTTTACAGGTGACTGTAGATCTTAAACACACTAAGAACTCCTAATATCAGTTAGAATGCCATAGTTGATGTTCATTGTAAATAAAATGCCCATTTGTTGATGCATGCAATTTCTCTTCCATAACTAATGGAAGAGAGACTGTTTAGTCTCACCTTTTCCCCATTTCTTTTCTTGCTTCTTCCAGTCAACATGGGCCGTGCGGCGTTTGAAGCCATTGCTGTGATGGTGAATCAGATCCACAAGAGCCTGGAGAGCAGCCAAGATCAGCATGGCCACAATCATCTGTTGGCCTCCTATATCTTCTACGTTTTCCGTCTGCCTGTGATGGAGCCAGGTTTGCCAGGGGTCACAAATGCTTGGCATATGTATGGGCAAGCAAAGGGCTGTGGGTTTGATCATCTTTCCTATGGGCTGTGAGCCTTTTGCCTGGCCTGCAGCTCAGCAGTGTTTGGAACCATTCCAAGTATTCGGCAAAAATAGTTCTTGTATTATTACTATATTTCTATTAAAAAGGATGAAGCAATTAGCACCATTTATCAATTTAATGCAGAGAACAAAGACTTGTTTATATTTGGCATCTTTAGCTGAATGATTACAAACCTGGGATGACGGATTTAGGTGCTGCTGAGTGGTTCAAAAAGGGATTGCCAAACCAAATTTCAAGGATCAAGAACAGCTTAATGGTTTCTGCGGAGGAGAATATCCTGAGCAGAAATCCTGTCCTATTTGGGATTTTCCCTTTCCCAATTTGAAATTAAAAGTAGAATTTCAGAGGTTCCGACTATAGGTAGCTTTCAGGCGCACTTCATTTAATAATCAGGAAAGAAACCACTCAAAAACCACTCATTTGTTTGAAATCAAGTGTACTTTTACTAATTATAAACGAACAGTAGCGAAGCTAAGCTGAATCTGGTTAATTAGGCGCGAAAGCAAAGAATATCATGTATAGTTCAATCCCCTCCCCTTGGCACCCCAGTCCATAGTCCAATTATAATGCCCCCAACTGTCAGGTGGGAGATATCTTCAAAAGTCATCACCAGGATGGAATGCTGGACAGTTAACCTTGGCAGGAAACTCCCTTTCTCCACATGCGCAGTAAGATGGTCAGGTCAGCGTCAGCGTCTAGAATCTTCCTCCAGCACATCATGATTCCCCTCCCAAATACCATGCCCCCCCTCCCCGTTACAATGGCAGCCGAAGCAGCAGCAAAGCAGAGGCTGACAGTAGCCTTTACTTAACGACCACAATTGGGACCAGCTGCGTCACTAAGCGATGAGACATTAACAAAAATATCAGCCGATCAGACGTACATTGTCACTTCTGCTGCGAGTATTAAGCAAATCACCACAGATTATTAAGTGAGACATGTGGCTCACCGTGGATTACAGTTTTACTGTCAATTTCTCCATCAGCTTTGCTTGTTGGTATCCAGCTGTGAAGTGTGGCATGGTGCCCATGGGACATCGCAACAGTTGTAAAGGTCCATTGGTTGCAAAGTGCCCAAATGTCACCCACAAGATTTGCAGGGATATTATCATAAGTGTTGGGACTGATCATAAAGTTACCATTGTAATTTCTAATGGTCACTAAACAGGGCAGTCATTAAGTGAGGTTTTACATTAAGTGTAATGTGGTTGCTTACCCAATCTCTCCACTTCCTCCCATTGCAAGCAGCCAAGATTAAGAACAGCACAACATGCTCCGTTATAAGTAGCAGGAGGACGAGGGTTAAAATAGTACTCACATAACATACAGCGTTAAAAGAACATCCTGTAATAGCTCTTTAACAGTATTTTGACACAAAATTAAACCCAAGAAGTTCTAGTAGTGAAATTGCAGTAGAAAAATATTTTAATGAGTTTTCTGAAAAGAAGGAGCTGGAGCACCCTAATGGAAAAGAGGAGAGATTATTCTCAAATTTGTGACAATTTCTCCTCTGCTTGAATGAAAGAGAATCTAATAATGGACAGCTCAGTCACAACATGAGAGATTCATAGACATTTTTAAACATCTGCACAAGGGATAGAAGAAGTCACTCTCCCAGTCTGACTCACTCTGTATTTCTTCCAGAGTCTGGAGTGCCACCACACAGTGGTGCCCTCCAATATGCTACCTTGTCCCGGGCAACTGGGCGCCCTGTCAGCCTTAATCTCTCCCACTCCAAAAGTATCAGCAACAGCAATCCTGACCTGACCACCACACCAACTTCCCATGATGAAGAGGTTCAGAAGATTATCAGCAGCAAGGTTGGTACAACACCCCTCTGACTCTGTCCTTCCCAAGAAGAAGGAGGTTTAGTTGCCAAGCAGTCTGCTAAAATCGTGGTCTTTGAAGTGCCAGGTGATAATCAGGCATTTTGGTTTTTCACAGTTCCAACACTGTGTTCTTGTGATTGTATTCTACTGATTGTGCTGTTCTTTATGTATGTTTCTGTTCTTATAATTAGTATTCTGCTGCTTTTGTACAGTTTTAATAGTTTGCTCCCTACCCAGAAAAATAATAGGCAATTTGGATGTATAATAAATACATTCTACCACACAGAATGATTGCAGAATAGATATGTGAAGCTTTGTAGACCTAGAAATGTTTTCTGGCATTTCAAAGTGTGTGTGTGCTCATCAGATTAGCCTGGGCATCTACTTCACAGAGTGGGCTAGTCCTAGATTCTAATCTGGACATAGAGAAATTTTGTTTTCTGTATCAAATGTGACCTGAAGGGATTTATTATCCTCTGTACAAAGTCCCTCTCTCTCCATTTCTCCTGCCCAGCACAGAGAAAAACCAAAATAGTGAATTATAATGTATGTTTTCCTCCCCCCAGCTCTAAGGCAACGTCCTTCTCTTAGTGCTAAGTTATAAACAGTCCCTGATTCAGTTGACTTGCATTGATCACCTGGGGAGGTGGGACTGGGAAGTGTGTATGTATGTGAATGCATGTGTCTGTGTGGGGTGGGCATATTTGTGTAAATTTGGGGAAAGGCATGCCAACATTGGCTCCACCAACATCCATTGTTGGCACTTTTGAAGTGATCAGACATTTTCCTCCAATCTTTATGCTTCGGGCTTCCTAGAGAAAGGTTTTTCTTAGTTCACTTCTTAAATAGAGTCCGTTGCCCTGCATACTTTTGGATTTATAGGAGAATCTGATCTTAGCTTTCCATGGAAGCAGCATTTACAGGACTTAGTGTAATATTTGTCTTACATGCAATTATTATCATTCTTACTTTTTTTTCTTTCTCCCTTTCTTTCCAAAGCCTTAAGTTCGAATTTTTTTTTTTTTTGAATGCAACCACTGAACCATAAAACAACCAAAAGGTTTCTTTGGAAGTAGCAACTTTAGAACAGTTCTCGGTGAAATTGCACCAGCAATTTGATTCTGCCCAACATCTGTGCTATATGAAAAGCAAATCTCAATTTGATAGAAAAACATTGGCTGTGCTACTAAAGGGAAATGATTCTGTTGCCTGGCAATTCAAGCTGCCCTATATGGCCCAGAGTTATTACTGGCAAACATTTATCTACATAATTCTATTAATTCGACTCAGATGGAATTATTAATAGACTGTAATTAATAAAGCAATCTGAGAGAGTCTCTCTGTGAGGGCCATTCTTTATGATGGATACTATAAAATGGCACCTTAGTGGGCAGGGCAGCTGGCATGGATAGCTAACTTCCCAGAAGACACGCTCAGGAGCCAAAACGATCTTGACAGACTTGAACAATGGACCATATCCAACAACATGAAATTTAATGTGAGGAAAGCAAGGTTTTACACTTCGGCAGGAGAAATCAAATGTACAAATACAGATTAGGTGAAACCTGGCTCAAAAACAGGAACTGTGGGAAGGACCTTGGAGTCCTAGTGGATGATAACTTAAATATGAACAAGCGGTGTGCGATACCAGTAGTAGCCAAAATAGCTAATGCAATCCTTGGTTGTATAAACAGAGGCATAGAATCAAAACCACTTGAAGTATTAGTATCACTTTATAAAACTTTAGTAAGACCACGCCTGGAATACTACATCCAGTTTTGGTCACCACTTTCCAAAAAAAGATATTGAGATTGGAAAAAGTGCAGAGAAGAGCAACTAAAGTGATTAAGGTCCTCCTGGAGACCAAAACATGAAGAATGGTTGCAAGATTTGGGTTTGGCTGTTCTACAAAAAAGAAGGACTAGAGGTGACGTGATAGCAGCCTTCCAGTATTTAAAAGGCTGCCACAAAGGTGGTGTCAACTTATTTTCCAAAGCACCTATATAGGCAAGACAAGAAACAATGGATGAAAACTCATTAAGAAGAGAAGCAAACTGGAATTGAGAAGAAATTTCATAACATTGAGAACAATTAACCAGTGGAACAGCTGGCCTTCAGAAGTTGTGGGTGCTGGAGGTTTTTAAGAAGAAGCTGGACAGTCACTTTGTCTGAAATGGTATAGGGCAGTGTTTCTCAACCTTGGCTACTTGAAGATGTCCGGACTTCAACTCCCAGAATTCCCCAGCCAGCATTCGCTGGCTGGGGCATTCGCTGGCTGGGGAATTCTGGGAGTTGAAGTCCAGACATCTTCAAGTAGCCAAGGTTGAGAAACACTGGTATAGGGTCCTCTGCTTGAGCAGAGAGTTGGACTAGAAGACTTCCAAAGTCCCTTCCAGCTCTATTTTGATTGATTATTGATTATTATGGAATCTGGACAATATTTGATTTAGAACAACCTCCTCCAGCCTATTTCCCTCAGATGCATTAGAGCAGAGGTGTTAAACTTGCAGCCCGTGGGCCAAATGCATCACACACTGCTGTGCCCACCCCTGTTTTAGTGAAGGGGAAAACAGTTGAGATATGTCATGTGACGACAATGTGTCATCGCAAGTTTGACACCCCTGTATTAGAGAATAACTCCTGGGATTCCTTCCTCAGGCTGTCTTGAAGTGCTGTTGATCATAGATGCTTGCCTCTTGTCCCACACCACCAGGAAAGTCAGAGGGCTGCTGAGGAGAGATGCGTGAGGACTAGAGTGTTGTCGTTCTCACTGTTGGAAGGAGAAAGCTTCACTTAATGCAGCAAAAATTGGATGATGTGTCATGCAAGTGGGAAATACTGAGTCCCCCCCCCCCCCCTGTTTTGGCTTTCTGTTGTGGCAATTTATGGTGTGCTAAGCGCTTTTAAAGGCTTCAAGTGTCTTATTTTTTCCTACCAAACGTTGGAAAGAAATCATGCTGATTCCCACCCATTTTGTAGACGAAGAAGCAACTCTAGAAGTGGTTGTGGACCTGCAGTTCGTGGTTCTGAATAGCAGATCAAATAGCAAATTGAAATCCAAGGAGAGTCTTCTCATCGGAAAAGCAGAAGCAGCCATGCCAGTAATGTGGAGGAAAAGCATCTATATTAAAATAATAATTTTATTAGGCCAACTGCAGGTTTTCCAAACTACATGCAAGCATTTAAGATTTCAGAAACAATTTTCTCAGGCAAGATGAAGAAAGAGACAGAGAGAGACAGAGACATATATATCAAGAGCCGAGGTGGTGCAGTGGTTAAATGCAGCACTGCACGCTACTTCAGCTGACTGCAGTTCTGCAGTTCGGCTGTTCAAATCTCACCAGCTCAGGGTTGACTCAGCCTTCCATCCTTCCGAGGTGGGTGAAATGAGGACCCGGATTGTTGTTGGGGGCGATATGCTGACTCTGTAAACCGCTTAGAGAGGGCTGAAAGCCCTATGAAGCGCTATATAAGTCTAACTGCTATTGCTATTGCTATCAAGGAAAGAGGCCTAGACAGTTCCAGATTCCCTTTTGGGTTCTGGCTTAACAGAATAATAGCACTAAAATTCCTCTCTTTTTTTTGCTACCACGAAACTATCAAAATTTATCTTCTTTTAAACTACAGCAGGAGTGGTTGTGGCTTTTTCTGAAGCAGCCAATGTGGTTCTTTTGCCCTGATCATTGTATCTGTTGTGATTATTTTTCCTTTCATGCTGTTTTTCTACATATCGCCTAGGGGATCGACCGCTCTCACTCTTGGGTCAACTCTGCCTATGCCCCCAGAGGCCCCAAGTCCGTGTTTCGCAGGAACCATCCGAACTCCAGCACGGACCTGAAGCAGGTGCCTTTCCTCTCCCTTCAATTGTGCTTGTAGCTTCTTCCTTTGGCTTGTCCAAGTCCATCTGCAGTCGCGGCCAGGTTCAGATGGAGAATAAAGCCTTCCAAAGGGCTGAAGAGGGAGGCTGCTGAGCCCTTTCCCTGGCCATCCACTGTATTTTCACAGTGAATGAGTTTTCCTTATTGAACATTCCAATGTTCTCCTCTTTCCCTTTGCCACACTGGAAGTTTAATGGGATGCAGAGTAACATGGCATGCCTTCTAGAAAAAAGAGCAGTGGCATGACAGGATACACGCAAAGCTTTCTTGCTAGGACAGAGCATGCTGTTTTTTTATTCTGGAAGCACTTGAGCTGGGCTCAGAGAAAGAACTTGTCTGTAATGGCATTTGGGAAATCTTGAATACTTCCATGGATAATTTAGATTTGTGCTTACTGATTTGTGCTTGCTGTACATTCTGGTTCCCAGCATCAGCATGGCCAGGCTATTTGATGCTTGCTGCAGGTAGCCAGATGAATACGAAGGGATGCTGGTAGGCAGAGACGGAATTTCCTTTTCTTATTTTCTTCCCCAAAAACTACTCTGCGTCTTATAGTCCAAAAAGTAGGTAATACTTAATCCAGACTTTCTGAGTTCTCAAGATATCAAGAAAGATTGTGGCTGTGCAATTCATTCCTTTATCCTTTGCTGCTTGCCTAGCCAATAAGAGGCTCCTAATTTTACCTGTGCTTTTTGGTCAAGCCGGAAATGTTGCTTTTTCTACACTGAATGTAGAAGCGTTTGGGCTTCAACCCCCAAGCTGCAATCATAGATGGGTGGTAGATGTTGGTTTGGTTACTGCTCTTAGCCAGTTAGGACAAGCTCAGTTTTCTGTTTTAACTTTGATTATAACATTGTTCTCTGAGCATTTGCTGTAGCCCTGGAAAGAAATGGTTAATTCTTTTGATCCTTCGAGGAATCCAAGGAAAGAAGGCATTGATGTTATTTGTTGAAAACTTCCTTAATAGGTTGTCTTCCCGAAATATTTTATTTTATTTCACATCCCAAATTCCTACTCAGCATAGTGAAGGCCGCTATTGTGAGGTGTGCGTCCTAAATATGGTGGGGTCGAGAGTGGGATTTCTGTCCTTCAGGAAAAGATAACACTCTACTAGAACATACTTGCTCTGCGAGCAATGTAAATCTCCTGCTTTTACTGAAGTGCACATATATATTTGGAGATTGTGTGTGTGTGTATGTGTGTGTGTGTGTGTGTTTGTGTGTACATGTCTGTGCACATGCTGAAGAACCACAAGTTTGAATTGTAATTCTGATACAAGATGCTTTGTTTTCTAGATTTCATTACATAGGACAGTATTTGAGGTATATAACAAGAGTTATATTTTTTGAGTTCAGTTTTTTTTCATACGTTCTTCTTGAATTTGACTAACAGATCTATAAAATTTGACTAGTTTGCAGATCAGGAGTGAAGTTCCTGTAACCATAAAGAGGTGAATTTACAATTGCAAATTTACCTCTTTATGGTTACAACATAACTCTCTTCTTTTTATAATTTATCCTGTGTAATCATTAAAACCATAAATTATAAATTCATTTTTTTCTGTTTCATTCAATCAATCAGAATGGAGCTGGAATGAACCTTGGAGGTCTTCTAGTCCACCCTTCTGCTCAGCCAGGAGACCGTATACCAGGGATGTCTCTTTGGAACCAGCTACCCCCAGAGGTCCGGACCTTGCCCACTCTCATGGCCTTCAGGAAAGCTGTAAAAACTTGGCTGTTCCGGCAGGCCTGGGGCTGTTGACCCCATTGTTGAGGTCCAGCCCCGATTAGAATGAGATGTTGCTATTTTAAACCATTTTCTTTCGTTATGTGTTCGTTATGTGTCTTTTTTCTCTTTTTTGTAAGCCGCCCGGAATCCTTCAGGATTGGGCGGCATATAAATTTAATAAATAAATAAATAAATAAATAAATAAATAAATAAATAAATAAATAAATAAATAAATAAATAAATGTCAAACTCATGTCACAGCGTCGTCACGTGGCATATCGGGACGTTTTTCCCCTTCACTAAACCAGCACATGACGCATCCGGCTGATGGGCTGAGAGTTTGACAACCCTGCCCTGTACTATTTCAGATACGTGGCTGTCCAATCTCTTCTTAAAAACCTCCCGTGATGGAGCATCCACAACTTCTGAAGGCCAGCTGTTCCACTACTTCAGTGGTTCCCAAACTTGGCAACTTTAAGACTTGTGGACTTCAGCTCTGCTGGCTGGAGAATTCTGGGAGTTGAAGTCCACAAGTCTTAAAGTTGCCAAGTTTGGGAACCACTGCACTACTTAATTGTTCTCACTGTTAGGAAGTTTCTTCTCAATTCCAGGTTGCTCTTCTGCTTGATTAGTTTCCACCCATTGTTTCTTGTCCTGCCTTCTGGTGCTTTGGGAAATAAGTTGACCCCCCCCCCCCCTCCTCTTTATGGCCATCTCTCAAATACTAGAATACTGCTGTCATGCCTCGTCTTTCTTTTCTCTAGACTAGCCAAACTCAAATCCTGCAACCGTTCTTCATATTTTTTTAGTCTCCAGGCCTTAAGCATCTTAGTTGCTCTTCTCTGCACTTTTTCCAAAGTCTCAACAACGTCTTTTTTGTGACCAAAACTGAATGCAATATTCTAGGTGTGGCCTTCCTAAAGCTTTATAAAGCGATACTAATACTTCACGTGATTTTGATTCTCTGCCTCTGTTTATACAGCCAAGGATTGTATCTGCTTTTTTGGCTGCTGCCACACACAGCTGGCTCGTATTAAATGATGGTCGGCTAGGACTCCAAGGTTTCTCTCACAGTTTCTCTTTTTGAGCCAGGTTTCGCCTAATCCGTGCTTGGTTTTCCCTGCCTAAGTGTGAAACTTTCCTTTTCTCCACATTAAATTCCATGTTGTTGGAATGAGCCCGTTGTTCAAGTCTGTCCAGATCCTTTTAGATCCTGAGTTTGTCTTCTCGGGTGTTGGCTATTTCTGCCAGCTTGGTGTCATCTGCAAATTTGATGACTTCCCCTTCTATTCGAGCCGAGGTGGCGCAGTGGTTAGGGTGCAGCACTGCAGGCCACTTCAGCTGACTGTTATCTGCAGTTCGGCGGTTCTAATCTCACCGGCTCAAGATTGACTCAGCCTTCCATCCTTCCGAGGTGGGTGAAATGAGGACCCAGACTGTGGGGGCGATATGCTGACTCAATTTGCTAAAAAAAGTTTGTAAACCGCTTAGAGAGGGCTGAAAGCCCTATGAAGCGGTATATAAGTCTAATTAATAAATAAATAAATTAATAAATATTCAACATATTGAAGAGCACTGGGCCTAAAACAGAACTTTGTGGTAGTCCCCTGCTTACCTCTCTCCATGTAGATGTTACACCATTAACGACAACTCATTGAGTAAGGTTTATCAGCCAGTTACAAATCCATCTGGTGGTGATGCTGTCTATCTCACATTTTTCTAGCATACCAAGAAGTGAGCAGGGTCTCCTTTGTTGAATTCCTTGCTGAAGTCTACATATACTCTGTCCTCTGCATTTCACTTTTAGTAGACTAAATTAGTCTACTAATATAATCACTTGGTCAAAGAATGAAAGAAGATTGGTTTGGCATGGTCTGTTTTTAACAAGCCTATGCTGACTTTTAGTTATAACTTTATTTGTTTCTAGACGGTCTAGGTTTTTTTTTAATCTTATCTTTTACAGTATCTTCCCAGGTATTGATGTTAGGCTGATTGGTTTCCTGGATCTGTTTTTCTTTTTCTTTTCTGAAGATGGAGGCCACATCAACTCTTTTCTAGCCCACTGGTAGTTCCCCAGTGTTCCAGGATTTTTGAAAGACATGGTACAATATTTCTGAGATGACTTCTACTAGCTCTTTCAGAAATCTGGGGTGTAAACCATCAGGTCCGGGGATTTATATTTGTCAAGATCAAATAGGTGTTCTCTAACCATTTTCTTGTTTATTTTAATTTTTATTTCTAGACAATTTTTTTACAGTTATGTTTTTGCTAAGTTGGGCCGTAGTTTCCTTTTGCGTGAAGACTGATGCAAAGTGTGTGTTAAAGCAGCTCTGCTTTCTCTCTACTGACTGTTACTTCCTTGGTATCTTTTCTCTTAAGTGGATCTACTGTTTCCTTGACTTCTTTCTTGTTATTTATATGTTTATAAATATAAATTAAATTTAAATTAAGAAGTCTATAAGGTATTTCCAATCAGCAATAAACATAGTTATTGACTTTTCTCTGATCAGAATAGTCACCAATTAGGAGTGAGGTTGATGGGTGATTTTCTAAGGCTCGTGGCAAGGTAGAAGATTAAGGATAATAACTAACACCCCAGATAAGTCATAACATGTTATTTAAAACACGGAATCAAAAATGAGATCCGCTTTTGATCAAATACAGTTATATATTCAAGTTACGGTTGGTGCAGATCTGTGTGTTTGAAAAACAGAGAGAGAAAGAGTTGGAAAAATATTTTGAAAATATTGAACTTATCTTTGGGAACTGCTATAAATTTCAGAGGTTATGATTTCTTTGCCATTGCATGATTGCCACTGTGCTAGTTTTCTTACTGTCTTTTCATTCTTGCTCATACTATTTACTTTAAACAAGCCATGGTTTCATCCACAAGAGTAAACAGTTAAATTTTCTAAGCTGGCGAGTTAATCATTCCCAGTGATTTATTTGCTTAACTTTTAATTTCGTAAAACACATTTTTTTTTTTTGCTCCATTGGACAGCTTACAGCTTCTACCACAACTGTGTCCATTTCAAGCACAGTGTTGACTCTTGGAACTCATTTAGATGTGAATGAACCTTGAGCCTGAAAGTTCCTCTTGTCCTCTGCCCTTGAGAGTGAAAATTTTCTTTTTTTAAATATTAAGGTACCACAGTTTTAGCTTATTTCCAAACCCTGACAAATTGTACCAGTCAAAGGTGGTGTTATGAAACAAGCCAGCTTAAAACCATGATTTTGTTAACTTATTTCAGTCTGCAGTTAAAATGAACAGGCATTTAAATTTCATATCTAATGCTAAATTAACTGTTTGGTAACAGGAACAATGCTATTGACCTTTTCTTTACAGTCACTGGAATTTAAGAAGCGAAGCGTGTAATACTAAACCATAGTTAGTTCTATATCCAAACCAAGCCTCGGCATAGTTAGATTATAATTATATATTTGTAATGCTGGTGCAGAAGCAAAGACAGACTCTACTGTCCACCTCCCAGATTGTGCTGTTCAGATTTGAGATGCAAACATATACAGTAAGAGAGATTGGAGCCGAGGGTTCCTTTTTCCCTAATCCCAAATAGGTAAATGGACCAAAAATAAGCAGAGTTCCTGCCATTATAATGCCTTTTCTCAGTCATCTACATTGCAGCACAATGGATAAACAGAGTTTCTGCATATGGGGAAGATGAATCTGATAGCAATAGCAGTTAGACTTATATACTGCTTCATAGGGCTTTCGGCCCTCTCTAAGCAGTTTACAGAGTCAGCATATCACCCCCAACAACAATCCAGGTCCTCATTTTACCCACCTCGGAAGGATGGAAGGCTGAGTCAACCTTGAGCCGGTGAGATTTGAACAGCTGAACTGCAGAACTAGCAGTCAGCTGAAGTAGCCTGCAGTACTGCACTCTAACCACTGCGCCACCTCGGCTCTAGATAGATAGATAGATGATAGATAAGGATAGATAGATAGATAGATAGATAGATAGATAGATAGATAGATAGATAGATAAGGATAGATAGATAAGAGATATGAATGAATGGATGGATGGATGGACAGACAGACAGAGATATAGAGATAGATAGATAGATAGATAGATAGATAGATAGATAGATAGATAGATAGATAGATAGATAGATAGATAGATAAGAGATATGGATGGATGGATGGATGGATGGACAGACAGAGATATAGAGATAGATAGATAGATAGATAGATAGATAGATAGATAGATAGATAGATAGCAATAGCAGTTAGACTTACATACCGCTTCATAGGGCTTTCAGCCCTCTCTAAGCGGTTTACAGAGTCAGCATATCGCCCCCACAGTCTGGGTCCTCATTTCACCCACCTCGGAAGGATGGAAGGCTGAGTCAACCTTGAGCCGGTGAGATTTGAACAGCCGAACTGCAGATAACAGTCAGCTGAAGTGGCCTGCAATACTGCACCCTAACCACTGTGCCACTTCAGCTATAGATAGATAGATAGATAGATAGATAGATAGATAGATAGATAGATAGATAGATAGATAGATAGATAGCAATAGGGGTTAGACTTATATACCGCTTCATAGGGCTTCCAGCCCTCTCTAAGCGGTTTACAGAGTCAGCATATCGCCCCCCACAACAATCCGGGTCCTCATTTTACCCACCTCGGAAGGATGGAAGGCTGAGTCAACCTTTGAGCCGGTGAGATTTGAACAGCCGAACTGCAGAACTGCAGTCAGCTGAAGTAGCCTGCAGTACTGCACTCTAACCACTGCGCCACCTCAGCCTTCTATGATGCCAGGACAACTCTTAAGATAGACCAGTTTTAGAGCTGGGCAAAGGCCGTGCTTCCCTAAAAGGAAAAAAAAAGAGGAAAGTATCAGCTTCACCCGTTTACGCTAACTTTGCAGTAAGTTCCTTTGAGTTGTTTGACCATCTTGAAGCAGCTTCAGAATGAGTAAGTCCCCCAGTTCTTATAACTTTCTGCTTCCTGGCAAAATGTAGCTGGCTTTCGAATTCTAAGCAGCTTTTCCTCAGGTAAGGAAGCCAGGTTCTTTTTCCTTAACCATCATTTCACCATTTCTTCCATTCTGGGTAACACCTCTTCACCATCGCTGTTTCCTCTCTCTCTTTTTTCTCTCCTGCTGCTGCTGCTCCTCCTCCTCTCACAGGCTGCAGAGTGCGCACCTAACCGTATCTCCTCCTATCTCGAGGGCTCCACTTTTGTGCCGGCAGCTCCGATGAGACCAGCCACCAAAAAGGTAGAGAAGGATTGTTAACCCTGAAATGTTCTCTGTGTGACACACCGAAATGTTGATCCTCGGCACCCTTGGGAGGGAGACGCAGTGAGGCCAGCTTAGAATTTAGCCAAAAGACATTTTAATCAGAAACTCTGTTGAAAACTGAAAGTAATAATATGATATTACAGGAATGAAGGCATGGAATGGGGTAACATAAGCTCTGCAGATTGGCATAGCTTTGGCTGATGCTCATCTTTCCTTTGGTCGGGAATATTCCAGAACCTGCTGACTGCAAGAACCCAACAACGCTACAGTAGTAAATTATGATCAGCCGATCCCTTGTAGTAGTTCAGTTTCCTGGGTTCTTCTGTTTTCACTCTTCACTTCTGTTCTAACTAAAGATCATGTTGGACTTTCCCACTTCCTCCTTGACTTATAACTTTGGTTTTTCCATACGTGATATGTAGCACCTCAGAATTTCTTCTCAAGCCAATCTTCTCAATTACTCTTGGAGTCCAGAAAATTTACCAGGAAAGTGTGTGTAGACTTGGCTGTTCATGGCTATTTGACTTAAGCTGCCTGAAGTAGGAGCTCTTGCAAGTTGGAGTTTGGAGAGGGAGAACCACTAACTATCATTTGTTGGCTTCTTCAGTCAGTGTCCTGTGATTGAAGATTTTTTTCCCCTTTTATCTCCTTGGTGGATGAGTAATGGCTGACCTTTTTCAATTAAAAAAGCCAGCACAGAAGGAAGCACTTCTGGAAGTATATCTATTTCCAAATGTGCAACTGGTTCTGGTGGATAGACGCTGCTGTTATCTCTAGATACAGTATTTAGAGAACTCAAAAATGCAAAATTATAGGCCAGTCGTGCCACGTAGACTCAGTAATATTAGTATGTATGTCCCAAATGCTTGGAATTTCAGCCCAAGTTGTTTAAGGCATTTTCTTTAAAGATTGGAATGTATTGTATCGTTTTAAAGCATTTGGTACCCAGCCATGAATGTAGATCAGGTCGTGATGGATAATTTGGACAATGCCTATGTAATTTGATTGGGGGATAACAATGCCACAAAAATCTGATATTTTCTATCAATCTAGCTGGCTTTCAGAGAGTTGTCTCTTCTTGTGGGTCTTGCAGTAGGAAACAGAAAGCCATGGGGCCACAATGTTGTAATTTGAGTTAGAGGGCATTTCCAGATAAGATTTTTATTTTATGATGGATCAGTGTTATTTACAGACTTTTATACAAGGAGTCCAGACACCCTCATCCGGCGTAGTTCTCCCAGATTTATGCTAGTCCCACCACTCTTCCTGTTACATTTCTTCTGTGGAAAATCTGTTCCAGGGGCGACCGGGGGGGGGACGGACCAGGAGAGGTGCAGTATGCCTTTTGCTTTACAGTAGAGTACTAGGAGTCTGTGGGAAAACAAAAATAGGGGTGATTGTGAATAGTTCAGTACAGCATGCCATGAGCCTTTTTCTTTGTAACTCTCTTCTTGCTATCTGGGCCTGCAGCTACTTCATGAAGAACTGATCCTCCAGTGGGTGGTGAGCACCAGTTCTGTGCGGGAAGCTGCTTTGCATCAATCCTGGTTCTTCTTCCAGCTGATGGTATGTTCAGACTGCCAGTCTTTAGCGTCAGAAACATTGGATTCTCGTCACTTGTTTACTTAAAAATAGGCAAACTTCTTGCTGTCAATGAAGAAATTTTTGTTTTGTACAATACAAACGTTTCCAATTCCCTGCTTTGTCCTTCTGTGTATTTAGGTATAGTAATTGTCCTACCATTTGTATTTGGGAGTATAGGATAGGCAATCAGTCATGATCACATGCTTTCCAGATTTGAAATGAAGCCCTTCTTCACACATTTTGTTCTGTTTAACTGTCTCTAAGTCTCCAGTAAAGAGGGTGAAAGATCCCCGTGACCCGTCAAAACCGCGGAGGACAAAATCGCGCTCGACGAAAGCGTGCATGTGACGTCATCACAGCGCGACAAAAAAAAATTGAAATAAAATTAAAATTAAAGCAAGCCGATTCACATAAAGGTAAGGGTTAGGTTTAGGGTTAGGTTTAGCGTTAGGTTAAGGGTTAGCGTTAGGTTTAGCGTTACGTTAACAGTTAGGTTTAGGGTTAGATTTAGGGTTAGGTTAAGGGTTAGGTTTAGGGTTAGGTTTGGGGGGTTAGGGTAAGGTTTTAGCTTTATTTTTACATTTTTCGATCACAGCGCGATGTTTTCGTCGCGCTGTGATGACGTCAAATGCGCGCTTTCGTCGAGCGCGATTTTGTCCTCCGCGATTTTGTGGTGGAACCAAAGATCCCTTCTCTAAGGAAAATGGCAAAACTAGTCAGTGATGAAATAAGAGTCCTTATTGGAGATACAATTCTTAAGTTTACTAAAGCACAGGCTTAAGTACACTACCGTGAGCCGCCAAATGCGCGATAGACATATGCGCGCCGACAAAATGGCGCTGATCAAAACGCAACGACAAAATCGCAAGGGCAAAAGCACGATGACAAGTACAATAAAGGGTTAGGGTTGTTGATGGCGCGATTTTGTCGTCGCGCATTTGTCGAAAACCAGTTAGCGATTTTGACGGCGCTCATTTGTCCGTCGCGGTTTTGTCGGCGGGCATATGTCTATCGCGCATTTGTCGGTGAACCGTACGCTACTCTAGGAGGAGTAACTCTTCCTGAATGGCAGCCGAAATTGCTTTGAGGCTGAGATTGGGATTTACTGGCTGGATTATTCGGGCTGATGCATCTCCATTGACAGGGACTTGTGCTTCTTGCAGGTAAAGAGTATGGTGCACCATCTGTTCCTGTGTGACAAACTGGACACCCCGCGTAAGACTCGCTTCCCTGGCCGTTTCATGGATGATATCTCAGCCCTGGTATACACGGTTAGCGGTGAAATTGCTAGCCGTTGTCAGAAGGTTTGTGAAAAATTCTGAGGGAAAGTTCAGTGTTCTGGAGCTTCTAGAACAGTGTTTCTCAACCTTGGCCACTTGAAGATGTCCGGACTTCAACTCCCAGAATTCCCCAGCCAGCGAATGCTGGGGAATTCTGGGAGTTGAAGTCCGGACATCTTCAAGTGACCAAGGTTGAGAAACACTGTTATATGTTCATCGGTAATTGTACGGCTGATTGTATGAATAAATTATGAGAATGGAAGTGATTTTTCATCTAGACGAGTGTTTCTCAACCTTGGCCACTTGAAGATGTCTGGACTTCAACTCCCAGAATTCCGCAGCCAATGCTGGCTGGGGAATTCTGGGAGTTGAAGTCCGGACATCTTCAAGTGGCCAAGGTTGAGAAACACTGATCTATACCAATAATGTGATGTGATAAGAGATAAAAATGCGTACAAGGTTGAGAAACACTGTTCTAGAATGTTAAAAAGAAATGGGGCAGGGATCATAATTCCACAAGGTTTGGGGCTGTAACTTAAAATAGTTTATTCCTGCCTCTGTTCCCTTCACTTCATGGAATAGTGAGTGTGACCAGGAGCTTCTTTAAAAATCCCCTGGGCAGCCTGATTCAGATGGAAGGATCTGTCCTGCAGATCCTAAGGTGCTCAACTACGGGGTTCATAGCAGAGGTTGCTCCAGGTTTGGCCTGGCTCGGCCGAACCAGTAGTGGCGGTGGTGGGAATCTCCACCCACCTACCCGAATGTGCAGAAGTGTTGCATGTGCACATGAGCACGAGCAAACCGGTAGTAAACTGGTTAGCAACCCAGCACTGGTTCATAGATCAAACAACACTTTGAATTAAACCCCAACACCTTATTCTGGTATGCTAGCAAAACCTGGACAAAAATTGCCTGGCATCAGCTGTAACTACACAGGGCAGTGCCACTCCCATTGAGAGACAACACTGGAGCTTATTGACAATGCTAAAGTAGCTTTGTCTTGCTTGGTTTCAATTTAAACTTGTCTTGTCTAATCAATAACCTTATAAGTTCCAGCCAACAGGGCGAGATTTCCACAGTCTTCTTGGTGTAGCCTAGAGTGGTAGTTTACAACTGGGTATCATCACTATACTCCTAATCAGTGGTGGGTTTCAAAAATTGTTCGAACCCGTGGCCCGTCAAAACCGCGGTCCACTAAAGCGTGCCCGACGAAAGCGCGTACGTGACATCAGCAGCAGCGTGATGAAAAAAATTAAAAATAAAATAAATTAAAATTAAAATTAAATTAAAGCAAGCCGATTCACATAAAGGTAAGGGTTAGGGTTAGGGTTAGGGTTACGTTACGCATTAGGGTTAGGTTTAGGGTTAGGTTAAGGGTTAACGTTAGGTTTAGCGTTAGGTTAAGGGTTAGGTTTAGGGTTAGGTTAAGGGTTAGGTTTAGGGTTAGGTTTAGGGTTCGGTTTGAGGTGGTTAGGGTAAGGTTTTCACTTTAATTTTAAATTTACCGCTCACAGCGCGATGTTTTTGTCGCGCTGTGATGACGTCACGTACGCGCTTTCGTCGAGCGTGCTTTAGTCTACCGCGGTTTTGTGGTGGAACCGTTCGAACCTACTCTGTGTGACCGGATGGGAGTGGCTTGCGGCCCATGTGACCGGATATGAAGATGCCGATGACACTTGTCAGAACCACCTTAAATTATCTTTGGTTTGCGTTAAAACAACTTCAACACACACAATATTCTGATTGCACCACAAACGCAGTAGTCATCCTTACCTTTCACAGAGGCACTGAGTTTTATAAATATGAGCATGATAGTGTAGAATAATCCTATCCAAGGACCAGTGGAGGGTTTCCAAAAAATGTTTGAACCTACTCTGTGGGTGTGGCCTCCTTTGTGGGAGTGGCTTGCCTCCCATGTGACCGGATATGAAGATGCCAACGACACTTGTCAGAACCACCTTAAATTACCTCACACTCAGCACTGGCATGCATAAGAATGTGATGTAAACTTGTTTTTTAAAAGGCATCTTTGGTTTGCGTTAAAACAACTTCAACACCCGCCATGTTCTGATTGCACCACAAACGCAGTAGTCATCCTTGCCTTTCACAGAGGCACTGAGTTTTATAAATATGAGCATGATAGTGTAGAATAATCATATCCAAGGACCAGTGGAGGGTTTCAAAAATTGTTTGGAACCTCTTCTGTAGGTGTGGCCTGCTTTCCGGGTCCACTGGTGGAACCTCTTCTAACCGGTTCGGTAGATTTGACGAACCGGTTCTACTGAATAGGTGCGAAATGGTAGGAAGCCACCTCTGCTCCTAATGCTGCAATGGGTGTTTCCCAGGAGTTTATGTGGATGCTAAACGTGAAGGGACCTATCCTGAAGCACTCCAAACCAATCTCTTCCCTCTAATCATCACTAAGTGCCTTTACCTACTAAGGAAAGAGCGTGTTTTGCACTCCCGACCCTTGCAGGGTCCAGAAGTGGAGCACGGCTGATGCTCTTGAAAGCTGCTGAGCAGAGAATAGGACGCGAAAGGATAGACTAACCCCGGCTGGTGCCAATAAAGATAATTCAGCAGAGCAACTGACGCTGCTTCCACCCCATTGTCAAGCTTGATCCTGACTGGAAACAGTTTAGATAATCTGCTCCCTCAGAGCATCCTGAAATTCAGTTTCTATCACCCTCTCGACAACTTTTCCTAAAAAGGGAAGGTTGAAGAGAGGATCGTCTATTCCACTTTACTAGGGAGCCAAATATAGCACCTATTGGTATAATAAGTGTCATGTTTTATTAAAATATATAGGCCTGGCTGGATTTTGTTTGCTGTGCCCAGAACTCCACCACAGTTGTGGAGAGTATGAAAAACCTCTGTTTTCTGCACTCTTCTGTGGGTGCCAAAGGTCCATAAAAAAGGCATTTTAGGTGGGGCCAATTCATAAACAGTTATTCTGTTTCCATAGGATGTGGAACTGGTGGAGCATCTCAACTGCAGCCTGGCCTTTTTTCTCAATGACCTGCTGTCGTTCATGAATCGTGGCTTCGTCTTTGAGCTTCTGCGGTCTTATTATAAGCAGGTAATAAGTCTGTGTCTTTTCCCCAGAGTTACGAGCTCCCTGTTGGGAAGAGGATACGTTATTAGACTCAAAGGGCCAGAATGACCACGGGAATCATTTTGCATCTCAGATGCAAAAGTCTTAGAAAGTAGCCATGATTGTAATTTATACTAGTTCGCTTGAGAGAACATTTTTCATTTCTGTAAGCTGCCCGGAGTCCTCTGGGATTGGGCGGCCTATAAATTCAATAAATGAAATGAATGAAGAACATGTATGTCTACAAAAGGTTTAGCAATAGCAATAGCAGTTAGACATAAACTGCTTCCTAGGGCTTTCAGCCCTCTCTAAGCGGTTTACAGAGTCAGCATATCGCCCCCCACAGTCAGGGTCCTCATTTCACCCACTTCGGAAGGATGGAAGGCAGGTGAGATTAGAACCGCCGAACTGCAGATAGCAGTCAGCTGAAGTGGCCTGCAGTACTGCACCCTAACCACTGCACCACCTCGGCTCTTGAATACTTTCTTCCAGATTCTTAAAACTATGATTATGTGAACTAATGCACCTCTTTCTTCATTAGTCATTTCAGAGAAGGGCAAGAAAAAAATAATCAACACAGATTCATTAATATGGTTAATTATCGTATTTCTCCAAAAATAAGAACCGGTCTTATATTGGGGTTTTTGGGGGGGCTCCAAAATAAGCTTTAGGGCTTATTTTTGGGGAAACACGGTATCAGAGTGATCAGTCCGATTGGGCACCCGACCCCCTGGTGTGTGCACTAGCAGTGACAAGCATGTGGGGGCCAACGGTATCCAGCAGCAGCTGCAGCTCTTCCTCCCTTGTTTGATACACACTGGGGCTGCGCAGCCTGTGTCGCGCAGGTGAATTGATTCCCTGTCCAAGCAGAGGCGCAAGGGAGGAGGCAGGTGATCTGGACGCACCACGTGGGTTGTAGGAAAGCCAAGAGTCAGGGAGTCTTGGTGGGCGGCTCATTGCGTGGCGGCACTGGCAGCAGACAGAGACAGAGGAACCGGGCAGAAGGCAGGCGATCCCGACACATCGCATGGGTTGCAGGCAAGTCGAGGCGGATCCCGGAGGCCTCCTTGGTTCACCGAGGAGCTCCGGGAGATGAAGCGCCGGAGGAGACGCCTAGAGCACTTATGGAGGTCCGATAAATCCGAATCGAACCGAGCAATCCTAACAACTAGCACCAAGGATTACATCAGGGCACTTAGGGCAGCAAAAAGATCTCATATTGCCACCTTGGTTGCGTCCGCTGAGTCCCGCCCAGCCGCCCTGTTTAGGATAACCCGCTCCCTCCTAAATAGGAGGGATATGGGGGAACCCTTGCAGGATAGAGCTGAGGATTATGCCCAATTCTTAGCGGACAAAATTGCTCGGTTTCGGTCGGATTTGGACTCCATCCCTGCAGTTCCAGCCGAGGCACAAGAGGATGAATTGGTAGATCACCTCTGGGTTGAGTTTCAGGATGTTGCCCCTGGGGATGTGGACAAGGCCATGAGAGCTGTGAGTGCCTCCACCTGTGTACTGGACCCGTGCCCCTCATGGCTGGTTGCCAACAGCAGTGAGGTGACACGAGGCTGGATCCAGGCGGTTGTTACCGCCTCTCTTCGGGAGGGGCACTTCCCCGCCGCACTTAAAGCGGCGGTGGTGAGACCCCTCCTGAAGAAGCCATCTTTGGATCCAGCTGTCCTTAACAACTACCGTCCAGTCTCCAACCTCCCTTTTGTTGGGAAGGTTGTCGAGAAGGTGGTGGCCTTCCAGCTTCAACGGTCCTTGGAGGAAGCAAGTTATCTTGACCCCTTCCAGTCGGGCTTCAGACCCGGCTACAGCACAGAAACCGCTTTGGTCGCATTGACCGATGATCTCTGGAGAGCCAGAGACAGAGGCCATGCCTCCATCCTGGTTCTCCTCGACCTCTCGGCGGCTTTCGATACCATCGACCATGGTATCCTTCTGCGACGACTGCGGGAGGTGGGGGTGGGAGGCACTGTTTTACAGTGGTTCTCCTCCTACCTCTCGGACAGGTCGCAGTCGGTGTTAGTGGGGGGGGCAGAGATCGACCCCTAGGCCCCTAACATATGGGTTGCCGCAGGGTTCGGTCTTATCCCCCCTACTATTTAACATCTACATGAAACCGCTGGGTGAGATCATTCGGAGGCACGAGATAAGATACCATCAATACGCGGACGATACTCAGTTGTATCTGTCCGCCCCGTGCCAACTCAATGAAGCGGTGGATGTGATGAACCGTGGTCTTGAGGCCGTTATGGACTGGATGAGGGCTAACAAGCTTGTACTCAACCCGGAGAAGACCGAGTGGCTGTTGTGTTTCCCTCCCAATAATTCGATCAGCGTTCCATCGCTCAGGCTGGGGGGTCAAATTTTATACCCCTCAGAGAGGGTTCGCAACTTGGGAGTCCTCCTGGATCCACAGCTGACTTTCGACCACCATTTGACGGCTGTGACCAGGGGGGCATTTGCCCAGGTTCGCCTGGTGCGCCAGTTGCGACCCTACCTGAACCGGGAGGCCCTCACAACAGTCACTCGGGCCCTTGTGACCTCTAGGCTGGAATACTGCAATGTGCTCTACATGGGGCTGCCCTTGAAGAGCATCCGGCGACTTCAGCTAGTCCAGAACGCGGCCGCGCGAGTGATTGTGGGTGCACCTCGGTTCGCCCACATAACACCTATCCTCCGCGAGCTGCGCTGGCTACCTGTTGATCTCCGGGTGCGCTTCAAGGTGCTACTTGTCACTCATAAAGCCCTCCATGGTAGTGGATCTGCGTACTTGAGAGACCGCCTCCTGCCAATTACCTCCCTGCGACCAATTAGATCGCATAGATTAGGCCTCCTCCGAGTTCCATCTGCCAGTCAGTGCCGACTGGCAACTACACAGAGGAGAGCCTTTTCAGTAGTAGCTCCAACCCTTTGGAACGATCTCCCCGTGGAGATTCGTACCCTCACCACCCTTCCAGACCTTCCGCACAGCCCTTAAGACCTGGCTAGCCCGTCAGGCCTGGGGATAAAGATAATTTGTCCCCACCCGAATGATGAATGAATGTTGCTTACTATTTTACTTCTATGTATTGTTTGTGTCTATTGTCTGTACCCTCCCTTCCTTATTTTATGTAAGCCGCCCTGAGTCCCCTCAGGGAAAAGGGCGGCCTATAAATACTAATAAAATCCTAAATCCTAAATGAAGATGAGCATCCGTGGCCGGTCGGTCACTCTGGCCCACCGACCTCCGGCTTTCCACGGCCCCCACAATGCGGCTGGATCACCCGCCTTTCCCCCCCCCCAATGCCTCTGCCTCCGTCTGCTGCCAGTGCCGCTGCAGGAAGATGAGCCGCCCATGGCCGCCCACTCCTCCGGCTCACCGACTCTCAGCTTTCCTGCAGCCCGTGCAGCACATCCAGATTCCGTGCCTTCCCCTCCCTCCGCCTCCGTCTGCTGCCTGGACAGGGAATCAACTCACCTGTGCTGTGTGCGGGTTGCGGCAGTTGCCGGACACCATCGGCCTGTGTGCACTCACCGTCTCCTGTGCAGCTAAACCTACTTTATTGTAAAGCTACATTAACAGAATCTTGTGAAAATTCAAATCTTCCACTACAACTTTCAACTGTTTGATCAATTAGGGTCCTTCCTAACTTTCTTTCTCTGACCATTAAGTTCCTTCTCTTGTGTGACTGTTTCTCAGGCAGTAAGATTAATACACAAGATTAAATTTGGTGTCTTCGGGGGGCAAAAAGTGCTGTATTCAGTATATAAGACGCATCCAGATTTTCAGCCTCTTTTTTTAAAGTAAAAAGATGCGTCTTATAATCCAAAAATACGGTATGTGGAGAAATGGCATTGACTACTAAAACAGGGAGAAGGGCAATAACCAGGAAGCTTAGAATAGAACATTAATAGTTCAACAGTTTTACTATGAATGGCTGCTGATGTTCAGTCATTCTGTTGTTTATTTGTGTATTCATGATCAGGTAGAAGTCCTTTCACCAAAGTTGCTTTTTTGAGTTCTTCTAACTTCATGTTTATGATACCTATATGCTGTCCAACCATCTTCATCTGTGAAATTGCCCAATTGTGAAGTGGTACCGTTTTTGCACAGAATATTTGGGACCTCATTCTGTGTTTCTTCTCATTCAGCCTTTCTACATCTTGCAGAAAAAGTTTGTTTACTTGTGTTTTATGGCTGCACCTGGAGATAGAGATAGGCCTGTCCGTTACATATTTTTGAGCTTCTAATTTAATGGAAAAACTCTTGAATACTGACTGTATGGATTGCTGGGATAATGTTTTTCTGAGCCTAGAAGATGTTAGCTGCATCGCTACATTAAGGCTAGGATAATTCAAGGTGTGTTTTTTTCCCTACTTCTCCAGATCAATAACTGGCTATTGACCACACAAAACCCCAATGCCCTCATTGCGCTCAGGATGGACTTGATCCGTATCGTCTGCAGCCATGAACATTATGTCACCCTAAATCTTCCCTGCAGTGGCCTCTCCCCTCCTGCTTCCCCTTCTCCCTCCGTCTCATCAGCAACGTCCCAGGTAGGTAGAACAGCGTGAAATAAAAGGATGAGAGACAAGAGTTTGTTGTTGAAAGTCAGGTTCTCCCCTTCAGTACTCTCATCAGAAGTCTCACTGAGAAGTTGCCACTCTCATTACTAAGGAGGTTCCAGTTATCTGCCAGGTTTTAGGATTAGGATGGATCTGTGAATTTTTCTGCTTAAAATAATAGTGAGCTAAGGGGTGATGGTGGAAAAAGACCAGTGGCTCAGGGAAAATTTGCCAGAAAAATAGGCCTTTGGGAAATATATAAAAATGGGATATAGCCATAGCAATAGCAGTTAGACTTATATACCGCTTCATAGGGCTTTCAGCCCTCTCTAAGCGGTTTACAGAGTCAGCATATTGCCCCCAACAACAATCCGGGTCCTCATTTCACCCACCTCGGAAGGATGGAAGGCTGAGTCAACCTTGAGCCGGTGAGATTTGAACCGCCGAACTGCAGATAACAGTCAGCTGAAGTAGCCTGCAGTGCTGCATTTAACCACTGCGCCACCTCGGCTCTAGATAGATAGATAGATAGATAGATAGGTAGGTAGGTAGGTAGGTAGGTAGGTAGGTAGGTAGGTAGGTAGGTAGGTAGGTAGATAGATAGATAGATAGATAGATAGATAGATAGATAGATAGATAGATAGATAGATAGATAGATTAGGTAGGTAGGTAGGTAGGTAGGTAGGTAGGTAGGTAGGTAGGTAGGTAGGTAGGTAGGTAGATAGATAGATAGATAGATAGATAGATAGATAGATAGATAGATAGATAGATAGATAGATAGATAGATAGGAGATATGGATGGATGGATGGATGGACAGACAGACAGATATAGAGATAGATAGATAGATAGATAGATAGATAGATAGATAGATAGATAGATAGATGATAGATAGATAGATAGATAGATAGATAGATAGATAGATAGATAGATAGATAGATAGATAGATAGATAGGAGATATGGATGGATGGATGGATGGACAGACAGACAGATATAGAGATAGATAGATAGATAGATAGATAGATAGATAGATAGATAGATAGATAGATAGATAGATAGATGATAGATAGATAGATAGATAGATAGATAGATAGATAGATAGATAGATAGATAGATAGATAGATAGATAGATAGCAATAGGGGTTAGACTTATATACCGCTTCATAGGGCTTTCAGCCCTCTCTAAGCGGTTTACAGAGTCAGCATATCGCCCCCAACAACAATCCGGGTCCTCATTGCACCCACCTCGGAAGGATGGAAGGCTGAGTCAACCTTGAGCCGGTGAGATTTGAACAGCCGAACTGCAGATAACAGTCAGCTGAAGTGGCCTGCACGCTAACCACTGCGCCACCTCGGCTCTATATGTTGTAATACCTGCATGCCTTAGAGAAAAAGCAAGATATAAAGCAATAGTGTATAAAAAAGGCAAATAAGGAGCAGGCCAAGGACAGGAATTAATAGAATTGCTATGGATAAGACAAACAGTGACATGAGGTGACAGCAGGATTTTCTTTCCTGGGAAAAGAAGGTTATTCTCATATGATGGAAAAGAAACATTTTCCACTATTGGGGAATGTCTACCACTGAGTTATCTCTTCTGGTTTACTGACACTGCTGCAATCTTCCACCTCCTCTCTCTGTTTCCCTCTACATCCCACTCAATATGGCGAATGGCCTCTAAAGGGAGGTGGGAAGTCCCTGAGACGTTCAGACTGAAGTCAGAGATAGTAACTGCTACAAAGGGGGGACTTGGATCGCCGCCTTTTGCTTTGCATTCATGAGAACGGAAATTGAATTGAATTGAATTGAAAGGTTTATTTATAGGCCGCCCTTTTCCCTGGGGGGACTCAGGGCGGCTTACAGTTCATGGGGAGGGGAATACAAACAGTGAGACATAAAACAATACATAATTAAAACTAGAACACAACATTCATCATTCGGGAGGGGACGGATTATAATCTTTAACCCCAGGCCTGACAGGATAGCCAGATCTTAAGGGCTGTGCGGAAGGTCTGGAGGGTGGTGAGGGTACGGATCTCCACGGGGAGATCGTTCCAAAGGGTCGGAGCTACTACCGAGAAGGCTCTCCTCCGCGTAGTCGCCAGTCGACAGTGACTGGCAGATGGAATTCGGATTACTCAAGGTGTAGCTTTACCTGGCTTTTCATTGGCTCCTCCTCTTTGCAGAGTTCGGCATTCTCCAGCCACACACAGGACCAGCGCGTGGCCAGCATGTTTGAGCTCTCTACAGCTTTTCGCCAACAGCACTTCCTGGCAGGCTTGGTGTTGATGGAGCTGGCACTCATCCTGGAACCTGATGCGGAGGGGTAGGTATGATCCAGTGGGGGAAACAGAAGCGGAATGGTGCATTTGTCCTCCTCCATTCCTTGACCACAATGGCCAGAAATGGGATTTATTATCTTCCACTCCTTCAAACTAGGACTTAGTGTAAAACGATGTGTCTTAACTTTGTTTATGGAGGTTCTCCGTCCTCCAGGTGGTCCCCAAGGTGCTTTTTCAAGAGGCAACTTGACATTCTGTTTTTTCTTTGAAGACATTTCGCTTGTTATCCAAGAAGCTTCTCCAGCTTCAGTGTTTGAACTTGGTTAATTTTGATGTGTGTGGACTACAATTACCAGCATGCTAATTAGGAAATTCTGTGGGTTGAAAATTCATGCATCTTAAAATTGCCAAGGTTGAGAAACCCCCTCCTCTGAAACCATCAAGGCAGATAGCAGAAGTATCCCTGATGCCCTGCCTCCCTGGATTCTTCATTTTGCCCTTCCTCTGAAGTGTAACCCAGGGCCACTAAAAGACTATCCCTCTTTGGCCAAGGAGAGAATTTGCACTGAAATGAGCTGAAGAAGATTCTTGGATGAGAAGTGAAAAAACCAGAAAGTCCAGTTGTCTTGAAAAAGCACCTTTGGGACAGTGAAATGTGTGTCTTTTATCTCTTCCTGCAAACGTCAAAGTTCCGTCTGAGGCATCACTGAATAAAACAAAGAAAAGAGGCATTGAAATAGAAAACAAGCTTTTGTCTCCTTTTACCTTCTGCTCACAGCTTAGGACAGATTTCCTGCCGGAGAGGCTGCTTATGCTCTGAGATTAGGGCTGGCGGGCTCAGCCTCTCCACACTACCAACTAGAACCTTCAAAGGGATTTCTGGAGGGGATGAGCTCTATTCTCCAGACCAGAAACTGCAGCTTACTTGAATTTAGCTTATATTTAATTTAATTTAATTTATTAGATTTATAGGCCGCCGAATCCCGGATTTAGCCAGTAACTTGTTCTGACATTAGTGAAGTAATGCTGAAAGAGCCATTCCACGTATATGTGCAGGAGGCCATTCCCATTAAAATCTTCTGAATTGTGTGTGACCCCAGCCATGCGGTTTTTGGGGGCAGGCCCCGTTGAGATCCGGACCCTCACTACCCTTCCGGCCTTCCGCAAAGCGACGAAGACCTGGCTGTTCTGGCAGGCCTGAGGCTGTTGATTTTGTCCAGCCCCATCCGATGTTATGACTGTTGCTGGATTTTTAATTGTTGTTTTTATTTTTGTACCCCCCTTCCCTTCTTATTGTTAGCCGCCCTGAGTCTTCCGGGAGTAGGGCGGCATACAAGCTAAATAAATCAAATCAATCAATGAAATCAAATTATTCTAGAATAGATCTATGATATGACTTAATCTAAGGCAGCTTTCTATCACAGTGATGACAAAAACAAGTGTCTTCCAAGCAGTGTCGCCCTGAGTCTTTTGAGAGTGGGCAGCATACAAACTAATAAAATAAAATAAAATAAATAAATAAACCTTACGGAAGTGGTTTTGATTTCCGAAGCTGACTGTAGCCTGGCTTTCCTTGATAGTTGCCTCTTCGCAGTTGATCCAGGCCTGACACTGCTTAGCTTCCTACTTCAGAAAGGGTCAGCTGGAAGTCTGTGAATATATTTTTATTACTTCCTTATGGCAATTGGCCTTCTGGAATGAAGAAAGGTCTCGGATGCTTCCTTATTACCCTATGGACAATGACCAGCGTTTTCCTCTGTCTGCGCAGGAGTGAAAATAAATAGAAGCATTTCATGTTTCTGTTCTAAACACCTTTCCCTCCCTCTATCAGGGCCTTCTTCCTCCACAAGAAAGCCATCTGCACTCTGCACAACCTGCTGTGCAGCCACGACTCTGATTCCCGCTACAGGGACCCTGCGGTGCGAGCCCAAGTGGCTCAGCTCTATTTGCCTCTGATTGGCATCATCATGGATGCCCTACCGCAGCTCTATGACTTCACAGGTAAGGCCAGGAGCGAGGGGTGGATGGTAACCCATGAAGCTGCCAGTGTGCGCGGACTCTGCCAAAGGAGACCACTTTTCTCAGCCGTTGTTGCCAGTGGCAAGTCTGCTGTCCTCAGCTCTTTATGTAGTCCGCAGTGTTTCTCAACCTTGGCAACTTGAAGATGTCCAGACTTCAACTCCCAGAATTCCCCAGCCAGCATTCGCACCCTAACCACTGTGCCACCTTAAAAAACCTGGTTCTACCCATTGGCCATGGCAATTTATGGACGTGTGCATTTGAGATCTAATTATTTTAACTTGCCATAGTGGGATATGATACTTTTTGCACGGTTTCCTGAGTCATTTGTCAATTGAGCAGTCTTCTAAATAGAACAAATCAATAAAGGAAATATTGAATTTGCTTGCCTGGGTGTACTTGGTCAGCATTGTAGAACTTCTTGATGATTGAGTTTGCTTTCATCCAGATTCTAGCAGTCCCAGGCTAGTACCTTTTCTTCCAAACACCAATTTATTGTTCTAACAACAATGTTTGGCCTTTACTTAATTTTGGTGTACAATTTCGTTGCGTTTTTACAATATTTAAATCAGCAGATGATGATTTGTTAATTTTTGTTAGCTGCTTTTGGTATGTAAACACAGTAAAGTTTTGTTTCTGTTTTATTTTCATAGATGGAACCCAATTAAAGTGGCTGATTGGGTGGGAAAAGAATTACTTTTCCTTCTATCACTCAAACGCTAGTCAATTCTGTTTTACAGAGAACCATCTCCAGAGAGGGCGGCTTGCTTCTGTGATGGTTGAGGATGGAGATGGAGATGGCAACACCATTAGCCAGTCAGTTGCCATGGCCATTGCGGGCTCTCCTTTGCCTCATACCCATCGATCTACGGTCTTCCAAATGCCATCAGTGGTGAGTGCCTATTGATCTTGGGAAATGGGAGCATACGGTAGAACAGAATCCAGGTTTAAGAGGGTGGAGAATTCCTGCACATCTGGATTTGAAGCTTTACAACTTCCACCTTTGAGGAAATTTTCTCTCAGAGATGAGACCGTGTGCACCTCAGATTTCTACCTCTCCAGTGCCTTGAATCCAACCACACAGGGGCTCTTTATATCCACAGGTCTCAGGAAAAAATCCAACAGACAGATAGGAACATGCCCTTTCAGCAGCCTTCTTATACTCACCCGCACATGCTGAATATTGTGGGACAACCCAGAATAAAAGGCTCTCAAATGCCAAGTGAGAGAGCCGCCCCTGAGAATACATCTTACTGTGCTTATCCTTTGATAAAAACAATATCTTGAGCAAACGTGAACCAAGCTTCAGAAAAAGCATTTTAAGCAAAAAAAAAAAAAAAAGGGGGGGGGGGAGGGCATTGAGGATCATTTATTCTGGATGGCATCTAAAAGCTGTAGAAGAGATATGAAGCTGCCAGGTACCATGTTAGTTATAGCAATAGCAATAGCAGTTAGACTTATATACCGCTTCATAGGGCTTTCAGCCCTCTCTAAGCGGTTTACAGAGTCAGCATATCGCCCCCACAGTCTGGGTCCTCATTTCACCCACCTCGGAAGGACGGAAGGCTGAGTCCACCTTGAGCCGGTGAGATTTGAACCGCTGAACTGCAGATAGCAGTCAGCTGAAGTGGCCTGCAGTACTGCACTCTACCTACTGAGCCACCTCGGCTCTAAAAGTTGGTGCAAGCTAGTCTCTTCTTTTGGGTTGTGACTGGCAGGTAGACTTCAGGTTCCAGCCAGGAGTTTTCTGTTCTAACTGGAGATGCCAGGGATTGAACCGGAGTCTTCTTCACTTGACCACCAAGCTATAACTCTTGCCTGCAGATATAACTCTCCCCCTCCCTCCTCCTTTGGATGGCAGCACTTCTTCCAATTAGGATAGATTAGATCCATGAAATCCTATCGTGCATGTACATCTACAATCTACAAAAGTGCATGTACAATTGTACAATCTACAAAAGTGCACAGCGTGAAACATGTTTGGAGTTTGTTCGTAAACTGTTTGCGGGGCCTTTTCTTCATCTGCAGCCTCTCCGCCAGCACAGCATGTTGTCTGCTGAGGCAAGTCGCAACCTGCTGGTCTGTCTTCTGTGGGTACTGAAGAATGCAGATGGGGCTCTGCTGCATCGCTGGCTGGCTGACCTCTCGGCTTTCCATGTGAACCGTCTCCTTGACCTACTCTACCTCTGCGTCTCCTGCTTTGAGTACAAGGTTGGAAGAAGCTTGAGAATTGCAATATTTCAATTATCTCCCTCTCCTTTAAAGGTTGAGAGAAAACAAGAATTCTGTCTTCGGCTCCTATGCTATTTCCCCAGAAGTTGGTATGAAAGCCAAAAATATAATTCATAAACATTTTTGTCGCAAGCCTCTTAACCTGACTATAAGAAATCTTTGCCTAAAAGCAACACGGTGCTTAGGAAAAGCTGAAAAAAATATAATAATGTATTGATTTTTTTTTAATCAAAACATAACTCTAGACTGTGGAGTGGTTTAGCCAATAAATAAGTAGTTGAATGAATATCAAAATAATTAATCCCCCTGAGTCAAATAGCAGGATATCAAAACTGAATTTGGAAAGACAATTATTCTTGTGCTATGCTTTAGTAAAGTCTCAGCAGAAGAGTTTGGTTATAGTTAGGGACAGGAAAGACTAATGTTGTATCTTCCCAAAATCAGGAAATTTCTTCTTAGAGTCTTCTGTGTGGAACTGGATGGAAGACAAATGCAAGAAAAAATAAATAAACTCAGTGACTTAAAAAATACTTTAATTTGGCCTCCATGTTATCAGCATTTCCATAAAACATTGAGAAATCTCTTGATTTAAAAAAAGATGAATGGTTAATAGCAGCGAGTGGAAATGGGGAGGGAATACGGCAGGGGTGGGTTTCAACCGGTTCGCGGCGGTCCCTGCGAACCGGTTGGTCAGCGAACCCGGAAGTAAGTAACTTCCGGGAACGGCGAAGGGCCCACCCGCCCGCCTGCGTTCCTTACCCGGTTTTGACGAGTTCTGCGCTTCCACGCATGCGCAGGACACATACAGCACCTGCACGATCCTCCAGGAGCAGCTGGAGCATCGCACAGACGCTAGTACGCATGCGTGCGCCG
Source organism: Thamnophis elegans (assembly GCF_009769535.1). Lineage (NCBI taxonomy): Eukaryota > Metazoa > Chordata > Lepidosauria > Squamata > Natricidae > Thamnophis > Thamnophis elegans. The sequence continues at coordinate 1,114,132 of NC_045542.1, read as the reverse complement.
CGCACATGCACAAGGACGCTGCCGGCCCCGTTCCAACCGAACCGGTTGGAACAGGGCGAGAAACCCACCCCTGGAATACGAGGTTATTAATGGAATTTTGAAATGGTCTTAGTGAAACTGAGATGTGACAATTTCTACAGTATCTGGTGCTGGGATTGTAAGATGATTCAGCTTCAGCACCAACACCTTCAGTGGAGCCAGCAAACCATGATGTTCACTGCTGAACTCCTTCTGAATAGGCCTTTGATTACTTTGTTCTATGGGAAGCTATTTCTCCTATTTCTGAAGAATTGTGGGCAATTGGTTGGCAGATCTCATTCCTGCAGTCAAGTATCTCCTTCTTTCTTAATCCCAAAAAGGGCAAAAAGGCCTTTGAACGCATCAATAGCCTGACCTTCAAGAAATCTCTGGACATGAAGGCGCGACTGGAGGAAGCCATCTTAGGCACTATTGGGGCACGTCAAGAAATGGTTCGACGTAGCCGAGGTGAGACAAGCGAAAGTTCATGGGGCAACGTAGGACACCAGCACAATTTTGCTTCTACAGTTCCTTCTCCTCACAAGATGGACCATTTCTGGGCCACATTTACTGAAAATTTAGTCAGTGGTAGTAAAAACTTTGAAGGAAATAAACACATTGGACTTGATTTTCTTCAGTTTTTAGATCAGTTCAAATGGAAAGAATGAAGAAAGAAGTTTCTATCTGTTGTAGTGCTATGGAAATGGATCCATAATTAAAGACATACTGCTTTTTAAGTGTTGCTCCATGATAAAGTCCTATTTGTAGTAAGGAAGTTCTGTTTGAAGTAAAATCAAGAACCCAGATGGATCTTCCATCCTTGGGGAAGGATGGAAAGAAGGATGAAAGGGAGAAGCTGGTCATTTAAGCATTTTTCCCTTCAAAACACATTTTGTATTTATGCAATTGTGAAAGCCAGATCCTTTCGGATTAGGATCCGTCCCCACCCGAATGATGAATGAATGTTGCTTCTATTTTTTAATTATGTACTGTCTGTATATGTCATTACGTGTATCCCCTCCCTATAGGTTGTAAGCCGCCCTGAGTCCCCTCAGGGAAAAGGGCGGCCTATAAATAAAAGCAATCTAATCTAATCTAATCTTCCCCCCCCCTTTTCCCCCCAGCAGAGCGTGGTCCCTTTGCAAACCAAGAAAATGTTCGCTGGAGGAAGAATATTGCCCACTGGAGACAGAATTCGGACAAGGTGGACAAGTGCGTTTGTGGGCATTTCTGGCATATCTGCACATTGGTTGGAAACATGCAGACGTGGCCTTCATCCTGCGGTGGATAGATAATCGCTAGAATGATGACGATGATCGTCATGATCACATTCTGCTGATGAGGAGTCAGCGTGATACATATTGGGCGGCCACGTGTAGTTTGGAAAAGCAGGGGGGGTGGGGGGTTTGTCTCCTTTTTATTTATTAGTTACATGTGTACATTTGTTCCAAAGAAGAAAGAATTGATTTGACCATTGCATGTTACCTTTCAGAGCAACTTCATTGCTTTTCTTATTCTAGCAGCTGTGTGAGTGGAAGCCTCTGGGAGTAACTCAAAACAAATTAAATAACGCACTTCTCACGTCAGTTCAGAAATTGGGAGTTCCATGTCTTAGCTTCATTCTCAGTGTTTCTCAACCTTGGCAACTTGAAGATGTCTGGACTTCAACTCGCTGGCTGGGGGATTCTGGGAGTTGAAGTCCAGACATCTTCAAGTTGCCAAGGTTGAGAAACACTGTTCATTCTCTTTCTGAAAGTTTCAGAGGTTTCCTTCAGACCCAAATGGCAGTAATGCAGCCTTTACTCTTTGAATTCTTCCATTGTAATACAAATTTTACCTTTCCCAAAATGAATTAATTTATAGTACGTAGTATAGAATTAATTTATACTATAACTTGGTTCAGTAGTACAATAGTAATCTTTCACTGCACCTAAATGTGCAGTCATAATAAAAGCCCTGCTGGGCCAGGCCATGTGCCTATTGATTACAGCATTCTGCATCCTATGCTATCTGATATCATCCTATATTACCCAGCATTCCATATCCTACCACCAAATAGATGCATTTGGGGAGTTTCCAGCCAAGGCTGGAAAGCTATGGTCCTTTTCTACAATCACACATACCAGTCGTGTCCCAGCAAGCAGTACTGAAGTTTTTTTTTTTTTTAATTTCTGCTTCTCTGTCCATTGCCTTCCATTAACTCAACAGCCTAATTTTATTCCCATTTGGTCATTTTTTTCTTGGGGAAGGAAAAGCCCAAAAGTTTTGGGCTGGCCAGTTACTTTCACATGACGTGTCCTGCAGGGAGGATTCCCTTTTAGGAAAAGTCATCCTGCTTTTTGCTCCAGAGGCAAATGGGGTGGCCCAATGATGAGAAAGCAACTAAATAACTGCAAATGTGAGACATTTTTCATGACTAGGTAGTAATCTAATGTTCACTTTCTTTATCACTTGCACAGGTCAAAGGAAGAAATGGAACAGGATGCTTTGGTAGATGGAAATCTGGCTACAGAGGCCAACATGGTGGTGCTGGATACCCTGGAAATTATTGTGCAAGTAAGATCTAGCCTTTCTCATTACAATAAAGCTTTGAGTTTCAGTAAGTCTGTCTTGTCCTCTCTGTCTCAGCCTTCTCTGTGGCTGCTCCGACCCTTTGGAACGAGCTACCCCCAGAAATCCGGACCTTGCCCACTCTCATGGCCTTCAGAAAAGCTGTTAAAACCTGGCTATTCCGGCAGGCCTGGGGCTGTTGACCTCATTGTTGAGGTCCAGCCCCGATCAAAACAAATGTATGTGTGTTGATTTTAACCTGTTTTTATTTTCATTTTTTACGATTTCTTTTTTTCTTTCGTTGTAAGCCGCCCGGAGTCCTCCGGGATTGGGCGGCCTATAAATCGTATAAATAAATAAATAAATAAAATAAATGTGAGGTTTTCTATTATCTCTCTTGTGGAGGATTCAGAACTGGTCTTAAAGAGAAAGGATTCTGCTTTCCAAAATGTATGTGAT